>NC_079519.1:30613860-30745634 GCF_000801105.2 Raphanus sativus | reverse complement strand
GTGTAACTAAACATAGTTTTTAACGAACAACCCAAAACAGGTCACAGAGTATAATAGTTCTTAACAGATCCCAAAGCAAATTTGGGTATGCATCCGCGCGGTTCTAAAGCCAGTTCCCCTTTGTTTTCTTTCTTAAAAGGGAAACCTGTTTTATAATGCTGTGTGAATTTTGGTTGACAGAAGTGACTAGAGAGTTGAGAAACTGAGCGACCATCAAGTAAGATCGTAACAATAGGAAATTTCTCTGTGGTTATGGAGAGATCTGAACCGTACGAATCCTCAGTTTTTGAAGCTTCTGGTTACAAAATGGTTAGTTTCTTCTCACTAATCTTTACTTCATAAATATGGTTATTCTTGATGAAAATGCATGTTGTGACAAAACCAGGCGTTGATGCATGTTGTTAAAAAAGAAGAAGAATATAAAACATTGTTCTCTGTATGAACCATACACAGGAGGTTGATTTTGTACGTGACTGGTAACAAAGAAGATGGAGGAAACAATCATGTATCACTTTACGTGAGGATTGAAGACACAGAATCTCTTCCCACTGGCTGGGAGGTCGATGTTGATCTCAAACTCTTTGTGTTTAATGCTAGACAGCGCAAGTACTTGACTATCACTGGTATTTATTCTCATTATGTGTATTTTTTTATATTAACTATAGTTTGTACATAGATCACATAGTTTCAAATTGTTCAAAAATTTTGTTTTGTTAAGATTAATCTAAAACTGTTATGCCCCTGATCTCAGATCTGGCCGAATTTTTTCTATATTGGTCAAAGAATAGAATCGATTACCACTTGAATACATTTTATTAATGTTATTATGCATGCATGATTACTCTGTGTGCGCGGCCAATGTTGGTTTTATGTTTACATTTTGGGTTGCAGATCAAGCGGCGAAACGATACAACCAAGAAAACAGAGAGTGGGGATTTGGACAGTTGATTCCTCTTTCAACATTCCGCAACCCGAATCAAGGTTTCATCGTGCAAAACACTGTTTCTTTTGGTGCTGAGATCTTCGTCATCAAACCCGTCGAACAACAAGAGAGAGTCAGATTTTATCAAACCCTCCGGACAACGTTTTCAGTTGGAGAATACTCCATTTCTCCTCCTTGGAAGATAGGATCTATTACTCTTCCGAATTTCTTGTTGGAGACCGATTCTGGTTAGTCATTCATTTGATGTTACATATGTAGCACCTCGAAAGTCCTGATTAAAAATGATGATTATTTTTGGCTCTTATTTTGGTAACTAACTAACTATGTATATCCTAGACTGGTGTTTAGTTTGAATTCAGAGTCCACAAAGTGTAGATGGTCAATTATGAGCGGAAGTAATTTGTTTTTGTTAATGTATATTTAATCAGGCGATTAGGGTTTAACCCGAAAGGAGAGGGAGAAGGAAGATCCCATGCAATCCCTATCTTCCTATACGCTCAAGGCTTTAAGCCAAACGCAGTCGAGACGAGCACCTGGGGAGCGGTTAATCTGCGACTGAGGCATCAGCTAGGCTCAAACCCCAAAAGAGCATCTTGTAAGAGGGAAAAAAACACACATTCATATTTTAGGACAATGTAAATGTAACATTATGTCTCGACCTTAGTCACTATCTAAAACGCATGCAATTTGGTGTCGCAGCTGCAGCTTGGTACCCGATTCAACCAGGTCATCGCGAGGGAGTAAGCAATATAATCTTGCGTAAAGATCTACAAGATGGATACTTGGTGAGAGATTCCATTGTCTTTGAAGCCGAGATGGTTAGAGTTTCAGTTACCAACATCGTCCCCGTCTGAGAATCTCTATTTGTTTAGTATCTAAACTTGTTACTTTGTTGATGCTCGTTATCTCATAGTTCTTCCGCGTGATCAATAAAATGTCTCTCCGACACCACCTCCATGACTGTGGCATATAATAAAGTAGTTGCTTTATATATAAGTAGATGATTCAACAACAATATAAACGGCCTCATCAACGACCTCTATCTCTTTTCGTTGGATCCCTCGGGATAAAAACAAAATTGCTGATTGTTTGGCAAAACAAGCTCTGGCTTCAGAAGCTTTTGTAATGAACCCTTTCCCTGTCGAGAGTTTGATTTAAATGCAAAAAAAAAACAATATGAAACTGATAGAGAATCTACGAGTTAAATAACTTATATCAAAGAACCAAGACGAGCAATCGCCACACATGGCGTTAGGTCACGTGATAGAATCACTATTCCTGAATTTTCCCGCGGTATTTTCCCGACAAGAACGCGACGATGACGAGTATATTGTTTATATCACCGTTTCCTATCAAATTCCATTACTAATCCAAATTAAAGTAAATGATAACATCTTTGTTCTAAAAATGTATTATTATAGTTACGACTGTTCTATACAGGTTTGTTCTGTTTTACAACAAAATGCATCTTGTACTAAAATATTATTTATTGATAATGCTTAAGATTTCATTAGTACTAAAATTCAACCTGCAGAAGTACTGTGGTTACCATATTTTCGGTGTGAAGAGAGATAATCGATGGATCAGGTCCAGTATGTCCAAATTTGTCTGGTTTTGCTTCTATCCTTTGCTCTTCGTATCTGAAACTCCATCAAAAACGCAAGATTCTAGTAACACCAAAAAAATATCGAAAGACACTTGAAAACCAAGTCAGATGCGTTAAAAACGCAATACATCAAAAAAATGGACCATAGGTTATACAGCTCACACCTAGCTTTGCTCACTCTTCACTCCTGCAAACTGATTATTCTGATTGATCAATGTCATTAAACAACTCTCTAATCCTCTGGACCATTTTTTTTTGGTTAAAACATTTACCACTATTTAATTGAATTGCATGTGACTACAGCTTCAATCTGGCGATCTTTGTGGGCTTTTCTCATGATATCAACTGCACTTGCAGTAGCCTCTTAAATATAAAACAAAACAAAATAAATAATTTTAAAACATTGCATTCTATTATTACATTGCATAGAAAGCTAAAGACAAAACAGAGAGAAACATACTAAACAGAGAGAAAAGATAAGAGGACACAATGAGACGTCAACCACGTCAACGTCACTCGCCACCGCAGTCTCACTCATCTCCGTCGTCGTCGTCATCTTCATCGGAGTTTGAATTCAACATCTCAATCTCGCCGCGAAAAGCTTTTTCTTCGCTTTGTCCAGCAGATGAGCTCTTCTACAAAGGTCAGCTTCTTCCTCTCCAGCTTTCACCTCGTCTCTCTCTCGTCCGTACACTCTGTTCTTCTTCTACTTCCTCTTCTTCTTCCTCTTCCTCCACCGCACGTGACTCCACCGAATCTTCCTCCTCCACTGACTCCTCCACCTCCTCTTTTCCTCTCCTCCACGCTCCGCCGCTAGATTGCTGTGACTCTTCGCGCACTAGCTCTTTCACCGATGAAGAAGACATCTTCTCTAAAGAGACAAAGAAGAGTGGTTTCTCGCTCTCTAGACTTTCCTCTGTTTTCAAGAAAGATCCCAAAACGGTCTCCTCCGCCTCTCCTCCTCCTCCGTCTTCGTCAGTTAAGAGAATGAGCTCAACGGCTAAAGAGGTGATTCGAAAATACATGAAAAAGGTCAAACCTTTATACGACAAGTTATCTCAGAAACAGAGCACCACCGCCACAGCTTTGAAAACAGAGTCCTCCCACAAAGACTTGAAAACAGAGTCGTCTTTCTCAGGGAACCTAATGAAATACACGAAACGAGGAAGATGCGCGGCGAGCTGTCCGTCGTCGATGAGGTCATCTCCGAGTCACTCCGGCGTGCTGACACGTGGTGGGTTTCCTAGTTGTGGTAGCAGCAGCAGCAGCAACAGTGTGTCTTCTTCAATGGAAGAGCTGCAGAGTGCTATTCAAGGAGCTATTGCTCATTGCAAGAACTCAATGTTGCAGAAGAGTTTGGTTAGTAGTCATGAGATCTAGCATTATATCTTGGAATCAAAATCCATTATATGTTCATGTCTTTCTAGTCATTTTGAAATTTGAGGCTACTCTCTTATCTTATAATTGCCATGTGTGATCCAAACATCCGATATAATTAACGATGTTATGGTTATTTTTATTTGATACTGGTGTTATATAAGTAGAACTATCAATTATGTTTTGATTAACTTAAACTCAGAATAAGACATTGTAGTTGGTGGGTCATTTCAAGATCCATCTTGATTTCAATTCCTTTTCAAATTATAGTGTTATTAGTTTAGTGGATCAAAAACAAACCTATATATATATATATATGATAAGTTTATATATATAAATATATACTCATTATGTATCATTTTAATAGGTGTTTAAAGTTTTTGTACAAATATTAAAAAAATTAAAAATTTATACAGTTTCTCTCGATAAATAAAAATATCATTATATAAAACAAACTCAACTAACAAAAAAATATAATATTTTGTAAATGATCACAAATTTCGGATAACATTAAATTTTATCTTGATTAATGAAAATACCACTTATTATGAAATAAAATAAAAATCCATAAACACTACTTAAAATAATATGAATGGAGTATTTGTTAATATGAGTTATCATGGCCGAGGTCTAACTATTCCTCAGGGAAACACTACCAACGATTAGTCCGGCCTCGAGTTTTCTGAAATATAAAGTACTCGATTAGTCCGGCCTCGGATAACATTAAATTTTATCTTGATTAATGAAAAATACCACTTATTATGAAGTAAAATAAAAATCCATAAACACTATTTAAAATGATATGAATGGAGTATTTGTTAATATGAGTTATCATGACCGAGGTCTAACTATTCCTCAGGGAAATACTACCAACGATTAGTCCGGCCTCCAGTTTTTCTGAAATAGAAAGTACTACTATGTACCCCCCCCCCCCCCCCCCCGGGGGTGCTTGCACGGATCAACCTACTGTTCTAGATGCTTTGGTTTTAATATAATTTTCAATCAAAAAGTTATTACTGTAAAATAATATATGAAGTAGCACATAGTGGTAGAGATGTTTACAACGAGACAAAGCGGTTAAAAGTAGGGATACAGCAATGATCGACATTACTATAAAATAGATACATTGTTTATAGTATATATTTCAAAAAATAAAAAACAACGTATGCACCAAGTTTATTATCCATTAACTTTAGTCAATGATTTCGTACAGAATAATAAATATTTAATTTGACATAATATAAATTTGGATATAATGAATCTAATAAGTTTAATGTTTTATTTTAGTTATAGTTTTAGATAACAATTTTTGACATTTCTTGGTTAATTACCTAACCTTTTTTTTTAAAAAAACACACTTAAAAAAACCTACATTGGTTCTTTGGATAGTTTATTGAATTTATAAGACTAAAAATATCATTAGTTATAAAATATCATTTTAAAAATATTTTAGTGAGTTAACACGTCATTCACCACTTAAATGGTCAAAAATAATTTTCAGCTTCGAAGATCAATGTCCTAATTTATGCTGTAGATGCTAAATGGCTATGTTGTCAAAATATGTTAAATTAATGGCCCTATTTTTCTAAGAACTATAAATAAATAATTACTTAACTTTCTAACTGTTAAGATTTTGCATTACCTTTGTGGTTAATCGTCTTCAACCTTCGCCAAGTTTTTGTGGAGCAGATCTGTCCAAAATTTTCTTTGATCCCTCGTATATTCATCTTGAATTAGCTTTTATTTCTTTTACAAATCTACAGTAAACAAAAATAATTTCAAAACTAAATAATACAATTTTTATGCTATATTGTTACCTGCAAATTCTAGAAGCCCTGTAACAAAATCCTAAAGATTCTCAAAATCTCTCCATTTACCAGTATTAATCTCTTCCGATGTAATTTAAACTCGACCACCAATCCAACTGTTGTTTTGAAAAAGGTTGATAGACGAATGTATTCCACTGCTCAATTTAAAAATGTGTACATCATGTACTTTTAAGTAGTAATCCGGATGATGAATGATAAAAAATAGAAATAGTATAACAAAAGAAAGTATATATGAAAGAGACTGTCAAGATCAAAATTGAAAATTTAGGAGAGATGAAAGGATATGTTGTTTTGCATGTTTGATATCAGAGAAAATAGAAGAAACGGAAAAAAAAACAGAAAGTAAATTTGTAAATAAAAAATTATATAAAAGAAGAAATCAGTTATAAATCGTGGTGAGGGTTGATAAAAAGAAATCGTGGTCAGTTACGTTTACATGTGAATGTAATATTTTGAGAAAAAAAAATTAGAAAGAAATAGCTGAAAATTAGGAATCTAAATGTTTTTTTTAGTTGATTATTTTTTATTTTTTTAAAGCATTTTCCACTTGTCAAAATTTTATCCGATAAACAACTTGCGCTTTAGTATATAGAGGATGACTCCATCTTCATCTGACCAATTAGCAGTAATTTTGTTCACAATAAGAATCAAAACAAAAATCGATAGGTTTAGGCATTGTCTATCATTGTCTGAAATCAACCTTTACCACTAGATTACCAACATTTGGTTATGACAAAGTTATCTGCAGACTATACATAATGTTATTGTACAAACTTCTTGTTAGCTAAAAACTGCATCCACCAAACATAATTTTCCTTTTGTTTTTGAACTTGTGGTATCTTGGATATGATTAAAGTTTTTTTTGTAAGAAAATGGATATGATTAAGTTATATAGACGCTGTGAAATAATTGAAGGAAACAAGGAAACGACGGTGGAATTTATATTTTATAATAATTGAGGAATTTGAAGACTGAGTACTTATCAGTACTCTTCTTCTATATGGTTCAGTTCTTCGTACCTTATCGTCTCCCTCTCTCTCTCTGGTTATTGTCGGTGTTATCAGATAAATGATAAATTAATATGCCTTCCCTATTATAATATCTTATTTAATTCGATGTCTATATCCAAACATCATATCTACATATATCTAACTATTATTGTGAATTTGTGATGTTGGGTGGAGAACGACACTCTAAATATTATATTTATAACTATACAATGTTACGAGTTGAAACAAATGTCTGATGACATTAGTATGCCAAAAATATATTGTAGTCGTTTGTTCTAAGAATGGTTTAGATATGACATGAATCACATGATGTAACCCCCCCCCCCCCTAAAAGTTACTGAAAGTAATATACATTAACTTATTGGGTGACCAACAACGTACTTCTTCTTATGTTTTTTTGTATTATCAAAACCTCTTCTTATGTTTTATTTACGAAAGTAACCATTACCTTGATTGATTGATTGAAAATATATGAAGTTCTACAAAGCGATGGCTGATCGTAACATGTACTTATGAATCTTCCTGCGTACAAAAAAAAAAAAGGATAGAAAAAAAAAAAAAAAAAAAGAGGATGTGAAATTTTCATCTTTATTTTATAATAGGATCTTCTAATGTACAAACGAGCGCCAGGACCTTTTCTATCTTTAGTTTTTTTTTTGAGAAACCTTTTCTATCTTTAGTTTATCATGAGATTTTACAATTTTAAAATGAGGAAAAGAACTAAGCATAGAAACCGCTGTTACAAATGGTACGTGACACAAAATCAAGCTATATACAATGGTAAACTGATCTTAAAGTGGTCTAATTAGCCTCCCCATAAATAAATGTTTAAATGATTAAGAATCTGGGTATTGATTAAGAATCTACTAGAATGGGAAAAAATCATGTAAAATTATCTAATAGTTATGTAATGAACTTGCTAATTTGAGCGACATGATCAGAAGAATACACATGTTTCAATAGATTTTGTTAGGGTGTTTTAGAAATATATTATGATGGTAGTACAATTAATCGTATACGTGGAGTAGAAGCTCAAAAACATTAATCACATAAGCATGTGTTTGGCTCTAAGTGGACGACGAATCCATGTGCTTCTTTGCATTGTGAATCGCTGGTACGTAATAAAGATTCTAATGTGGTCCAAGTCAAATCTATTAAACAATGCAAGCTAGTAAAATATTTACTTCAACTCGTTTTAATCATAGCCAATAATATCTTCATTTAATATGATGGGGGCTCTTCATGTTTTTCTTGACCATTTTGATGCTTACATAAAAATACAAGCACAGTGAAATTCAATTATTATGGGGACCTATTCACCATTGTTATCATTTTTTCTTTGTATATATGTGTAAATTATAATTTTTAGATCTAATTGTTCGTGTTAAATAATCTGATGTAGTTTGAATTAATATAAAGATAGTGTGATTGATGACTAGTCGGAACGATCGGTAAATAACACTAGTAAAAGGTGGGTTGGAAATTTGTCTTTGCGTTGCATGAACAGGGACATGCGTTTATTAAGATCTTTGGTAGCATCGCTATCGTCTCCCTCACCCCTATCAATGACAATATTAATACTTGCAGCGTCGCAGAAATTAAAGAGGAGAGAGCTAATTAGGTGAACGATCAGACTAGATATTTTTCTGTCACAAAATATCCGTCATTTTTTTCACAAAAATATCCGTCATTTTTTTCACAAAAATATCCGTCATTTTTCTAAATGACAAGATTTTTTAAAAATAAAAGTTATAAAACACGATATTTTACTCTAAGTAACACCGCTATGCAAAAGCATTGTATTTCAATCAAAGGTTGCATGATCTAGTTAAATAGTTAGGGTCAATATTTAACTATAGAAACATGAAAATCAAAAAGATTTGAAAAGATTAAGAATAATTCAGAAAGATCGAGAAAATCTATCAATTAGGAACACCAATTGAAAGAATTTTGATGTTCGGTCGTGATTGGTCTTTTAATGAAACTAATTTGTCATCTTTAATACGCATTCAAACTCGAAACCCAAATGTTTTTCTATGACCGCTGTTAGACCTCTTTCATGGACTTTTGTCATATCTTAAGCAAGTGGGTTTGATCAAAAAAAAAGAAAAAAAAAAGCAAGTGGGTATTATTTCTCTGCAGAAAATATAGTTATTTTCTTAATGTTTGTGAAGCCAGACAACCTGAACTTTTCCTCCAGCCCACAATTTTTTGTGATGTTTTTTTAATCAATATTCTTATTGTGGCTATAGAGACCATTTTTCCACAGGTTTGGAAACTACTCTTCACTCTCCCTACATACGAGTGTATTACATAAAACGACCAAGAACATTTTATAAAGCATTTTTGTTATTTTTGTTCACTTTAAAGTAGACCTAGAAGACAACTATTATTTCTCTGTTTATGTTCCATTTCTAGCAAATATTACCTAGAACTTTTGGATATTATCGGATGCTTGTCCAACAACTAAACTAATGTGATTACGGATTTTGCAAAACAACTTTACAGCATTTACAAATGGCAAGCCATCCGGTACAAATCTGAGATTATAGCATCATAGGCGATGAAAGTAAAAGGCTTGTTAGGCCATTCAATATGCTGACATGATTTGCTGGCTAGGTCTAAAATATAGAGATATTAGGTCGGATTTCTCTACGAGCGTTCTATTACTGAATCACCTCTTAATTAGGACTAGAAATAAACCTTTAAATCAGAGATAGATTCAATATATGTAAAGTTCAACTTGCATATAGAAGATGCAACCTACCTAAAACATCTACTTATTGTAGCTAACGCTGGTTAAAGTTAAGCATATAGGAGTTTAGCTTAACCCTAACGAATCACTTCTTTATGATCATCTCTCGTAACCCAACCAATATTGCAGCGATCTCTTTTGATTTGGCTAAGGAGTGTCTAACACTACATGATGATAGGATATCCAAACATCCGAAGACTACAGCTATTCAATCAAGAAGTCAATAACTACATATTAATTTATACAAGTTTTTAGACCTAATCAAATACCAAGTAAATAAGTAAACCAAGTATACACAAATCGTTACACACTTTACCAAACAGAGAAGGAGATAGATTCATCCAATATCTATAAATTTATTTTTTGTCAGATTCATCCAATATTTAAGACCACAAAATTTGATTTTTGCTAAAAAGGAAAGAACAGAGTTACAGAAAGGTGGGCTTGGGCTAGTTAGGGCAGGCCATGCTGGACCAATGCCAATTGCGTCTGTAATTGTTAAGAATAACATAAAGGTGTCTAGATTCAATGTATCGAATGAGAAACAAAGAGTTAGGAATCGGCTTTAAATGCGGAGATGTACGGTACAAGAAATAAACCCTAAAAGCCGTCTATATTCATTCATAATCCCAAACACTCGGGGATTCTCTTCCCACAACCGAAACTCTTGTCTCTCTCTCAGCTCTTCTGTATTAATATCCGATTCTCTCTTCCTTTTAAAAAATATCACAATTCCTTTTTTTCTAAACTCCTCCTAGGCTAGCTTCTTCTTCTTCCTCCTAAAAGGCTAAAAGAGACCGAATACATCAAAGATGGTTTTGTGGGTGTTCGGATATGGATCTTTGATATGGAACCCAGGTTTCGATTTTGATGAGAAAGTCATTGGCTATATCAAAGACTACAAACGTGTCTTCGATCTCGGTATGTTTCCAGTATAACATTTATCCACACTTCTTGATTTTTTTCACCTCTTGAATTTTCACAAAGTTACATTCAATCTTACTTAGAAAGTTTCCTTTTATACAGCGTGCATTGATCATAGAGGCACGCCTGAACATCCTGCAAGAACTTGCACGTTGGAGCAATCCACGGGAGCAAAATGCGTAAGAAAAACATACTTTATATCTTTCTTATAGAAAAAAAGCAAAAGATTCGTAACTCTGTTGTTGATATCGTTTATATTTGGACAGTGGGGTGCAGCTTATTGTGTTCGTGGAGGACCAGAGAAGGAGAAGCTAGCGATGGAGGTACACGGATTACTCCTTTATTGATTTTACATGGAGTTTTTTTTTTTCTTTTGTTGGATCTGATTATTGTTTTTTTTTTTTGCAGTATTTGGAAGGAAGAGAATGCGAATACGACTCAAAAACCCTTGTTGAGTTTTACTCGGTAAGAGCACTCTCACTGTTAATAATTCAAAAATTTATATAAAAGTGTTTAGCAATTTCAAAAATTAAAGATAGGTGCTCATAGTTTTCTCAGATTTCAAGATGCCTAATTATTTTTATACTACTATTCTTATTTAAATAATTTGAGAACTAAGGTTTAGATATCATATTATACATTGAGATGCTCTAAATATTTGCCAAATTTATACAGTTTTTTTAATTAGTTTCTATCCATTGGATGCAGGAAACTGACACCACCAAACCAATCTTGACCGGAGTTATAGTGTATGTTCGGATTTTATATCTCTCTTTTGTCTCTTAATGTTTCTAAATTGGAAGATTCAATGTTAAAGCCTGTTTGTTGTCATCTCTTTTGTGTAGATTCACGTCAACCCCAGACAAAGTATCAAACAAATACTACCTGGGCCCTGCTCCATTGGAGGAGATGGCGGTGCAAATCGCTACAGCTTCTGGACCTTGTGGAAACAACCGGGAGTATCTTTTCAAGCTGGAGAAAGCAATGCACGACATAGGTGAGAAAGAGCCCTTCTCAATGAGTCAATGACTTTTATAATGGAATGATATTGATGTTTGATGAATATTTGTGAAACAGAGCACGAGGATGAGTATGTGATTGAACTGGCAAATGAGGTTAGGAAACATCTCGACTTAACAAAGGAAGTTAAGGCATTGTTGAACCCTGTTGTTTCTCCTGTTTCCATCAAACCTCAGTCTCAAGCTCATGTTTCCACTCTCCAACGGGTCTTTGCATCATGAGAGATAAGCAAAGTCATTGAGCCAACTAACACGTTGATGAATAATTTTTACTGATGCGACTCTTATGGTTGCACTTCTATTTTTCTTTTGTTCCCCATTTTAACTTCAAAAGTTTGAATTCAGAATACAGACCTTTAGATATTTTACTCTGTCGCCAGTGGGCATTTATAGCACCATGATATTTAATTGTTGAGAATAACTCGAATCTTTTGCCTCTTCATCACAAAGCCCAAATACATGCCAATCTTTTTTTGAACGCGGTAAAAATACCAAGTAGAACCAAATAGTTGAAACTTGAAACCAATGCCAAAAACCACTAAGCGCTAGTTAGACGCGCTCTATATGAGATTATTGATTAGATAGGTGCCTAAGCCAATTTTTCGAATGCTTAGATCAAAATTTAAAAAAATCGTTCCAAAGAAGATCATTTCGTTAAGAAGTTTGATTTGCCAACTAGGCGAGTGCGTAAGATTTTTAGAATTCTGGTCGAAACATGTAGGAAAAAAATTACTTGAGTCGATGAGATCAGTGATAGGAAGATGGTTGGTTGCTTTGTGAAAGCCAATCATAATCATAGTTGAAGCTGAAGCATAGCTGACGATAGCTGGAACATTACCATGCTATTATGCTAATATTGTCACTTCTCCTTTGCCCTGAAGGCCACAATTGTTTGGAGTCCATGCTAATACATTTTTGAATTATAATTTAGTATTTTACCTTTTTAAATGAATCATGCAAAAACTGAAAGAACTTGTATATATCATAGCTATATCCAAAAAGTATGATCGCATTTAGATTTATGAATCAGTTTGTTGTCAAAAAAAAAAATCATAGCTATATATAAGAGACTTGTGTTGTTCTTTGTTTTTTTTTGTTTGTTAACAATCATAACTTGGCGCGGACAAACCCAAATTTGTGTTAACTAACTCCTATTAAAAAAAAAAGAAATTAAGAAGAACATATCCAAAAATGAAGAAACTAAAAAAAACAATCGAACTTATTGTTCTGATACGAAAACTAAATTGGCCCCAAAAAACAGAGAATTCAATCCAATAAAACATCTCTCAAAACAAACATGACCATAAGTTGCAGGAGTCATCGCCGGCGGTCAGGTAATAAAATAGTACTCCCTCGGTTCCTAAATAATTGATGTTATGGATGATGGCACAAAAGTTAAAGAATGTATTTTTATCTTAAAAAGTAGCATTGAAAAGAAAAATTAAAACTAATCCAACCAATCATCAAAAAGATTATAAAACTCTATTGGTCACACAGCTTTCAATAAAGCTATAACTAATATAAAAATATTAAAACATCATCTATTTTGAAACATCCAAAACTCTCAAAAACATCATTTAATTTAGAACGGAGGAAGTAGTAAACAACTCACCGGGACAAAAACTCGACACGTGTCAAAATCAAAGACGTTTATGGGATAACGCTTATCGTGCTCACTTCCCCACCTGATTGCCCCTCTCTCTCATCAGCGGACTCCTCATTTTATTAAATCCGCTTAATATTATTGTTGTGTCTGTCTGCCCTTTTTTCACAATTTCACAACATTCAGGGCCAAAGTCAAATACTTTCCTCTCTCTCTCTCTCTTCTTCTTCTTCTTCTTCTTCTGTTGTCTATGTGAAGAAGAAGAGAGCTGTTCTGTAAGAAAGATTATGGACGGAGGTGGCGCGTACAACCCACGCACGGTGGAGGAGGTTTTCAGAGATTTCAAGGGTCGTAGGAGTGGCATGATTAAAGCTTTAACCACTGGTAAGAGTAATTGGTTTCAATCTAACACTTCTTCTTCTTCTTCTTCCATTTGTCATAAAAAAAAAAACTCAACTTTAAGGTTTTATCCTTTTCGCAGATGTTCAGGAGTTTTACCGACTTTGTGATCCCGGTGAGTGATGAGTTTGACGAAAGTCACTCTCTTTATTGTGTTTTTTCAATTGTCTTCTTTGGTGTCTCTGTTTTCGAGCTGAGTGTTGAGGTGATACATTAATAGTTTCCTTCTCTGTTTTTGTGAATCTGTTTTGAGTAAAGTTTAGATTTTTATTTGACTTTTTTTGAATAAAAAAATGTTCATTTTAGTGTTAATCTTTCTGCGAATTCACGATTGGCTATAGCAGCATTGTGCTTTTGATATTAGTTTTGAAACGTTCTTTGATTCACATTTGAGTTTGTTTCTGTGTGTTCTAAGGTGTTGGTTGGTGCTCTTTCTATTAAAAAGTGTTCTTTTTCTTTTTTTTTCTTTATTAAAAAGTTGGTTATATCTACCGACTTTTTAATGTTATTTTGCTAAATTTGCGCTCATTTTTCTCGTCTTGTGATTGTTAGAAAAGGAGAACCTGTGCCTCTATGGGCAACCAAATGAGCGCTGGGAAGTGAATCTACCAGCTGAAGAGGTTCCCCCGGAGCTCCCAGAGCCTGTCTTGGGCATCAACTTTGCCCGGGACGGGATGCAGGAAAAGGACTGGCTGTCCCTTGTTGCTGTCCACAGCGATGCATGGCTTCTTGCTGTTGCTTTCTTTTTCGGAGCCAGGTTTGGATTTGACAAAGCTGATAGGTATGTATATATGTATCTCCTTAAGCCACAACTATAAAAAAATCTTTTTTTTTTTTTAGTCTTATCTACTTTTGCATATATGATTTGATGTTATTCCACCTTTTGTTGGCTGCAGGAAAAGGCTTTTCAATATGATGAATGACCTCCCTTCAATATTTGAGGTTGTGGCTGGCACTGCTAAGAAACAATCAAAGGAGAAGTCTTCTGTTTCCAACAATAGCAGCAACAGATCCAAATCAAACTCCAAGGTAACTGAGTCGGCAAATCTGTTTATAATGAGTAAGCTGTGTCTCATTTGTTTTCTTTTTCAAATTACAGCGAGGATCAGAACAGAGGCCCAAGCTCACAAAGCCTGAGGAGCCTGAAGATGAAGAGGAGGAAGAGGAAGGTGTGGAAGAAGAGGAGGATGAGGATGAGGATGATGAGCAAGGGGAAACACAGTGTGGGGCATGTGGTGAGAGCTATGCAGCTGATGAGTTCTGGATCTGCTGTGATCTCTGTGAGAACTGGTTCCATGGGAAGTGTGTGAAGATAACACCAGCCAGAGCCGAGCACATCAAGCAGTATAAGTGCCCATCTTGCAGCAACAAGAGAGCTCGGTCCTAAAAATTCAATTCTGTGTATTTGCTTTGCATATGATGATGTAACATGCCTTACTCTTTGGTTAGATCAGATTTGTTGGTTTAAGTCAAGACATTCATGTGAGACTTGGTTATCTTAGGCACAAGTTATTAGCCTCTTCTTTTCTCCTTTCTTAGGAAAGACAATTAATTAGTTATCACTTTGTTACAAAATGTTTGTTGGGGGAAGCATCTATGTGTTTAGTGTTTGATCCTTGTTCTTGTCTTATGTTGTTTATTAGAGAATAAAACATTTAAAACTCAATCAAAGTGTTCGGTTCTGCTTCCTAATTAGCATCTAGCGATTTTTTCAATATTGTTCGGTTTTCTTGAATATAAACTTCTTGAATATTGTTCGGTTCTGTTTCTTAATTAGCGTCTAGCGATTTTTCGAATATTGTTCGGTTCTGTTGAATATAGACTTTTTGAATATTGTTCGGTTCTGTTTCCTAATTAGTGTCTAGCGATTTTTTTAATATTGTTCGGTTTTTTTGAATATAGATTTCTTGAATATTGTTTGGTTATGTTTCCTAATTAGCGTCTAGTGATTTCTTGAATATTTGATTTTTTAACACAAGAACTAAAAACTGAGTCTATGAATGGTTCATAACATTACAGCATTACTGCTTCTTTACAGCCAGGCGCTTCAAAAACTCATAGGTTGTGATCATTGTTGTTGCAGACATAGACATTGAGACCCACCTTGGTCCTAAACCTCTGTAACAAGCCCCAAAGCCTCCTTCCCTCAACAAGCTCTTCACCGTCTGCATCACTGTCATTGCTCGTCTCCTCCCATTCTCTTCAGCGTCCAAGACCTGTAACCTTGTCTTGATTGTGTCTACAGGCATAGTTATCAAAGCCGAGCAACCACTTGCTGTCGCTGCACTCAGCGCTTGAACCACCACTGAGCCACCACCGTCTTGACGCTTGAGTTTAGACCAAATCGATCTTTGAGCTAAAGAGTAAGACGCCCACCAGACAGCATTTGAAGGTGCATAAGTCAAGATAGAGAGACCAAACCCTCTGTATAACCCTCTCGGTCCATCAGTGCAAAGAATCTTCCTAAAAGCATCAAACCCATTAGCGTATCTGCAAGAAGAGCTCAACGACACGTCACCTTGAACCATAAGCCGTTGGCTCACGACATCAACCGGCGTCCAGACAACCTGAGCAGCCACGGCAGAGGTCAAACCGGCTGCACCGTTGGCAACAGCCATAGATGTCGTGTCAGACAAACCTAACCTAACGGCGGCGTGACTGACACTACTCTTGGTGATCTCTAGAGCCGTCATGTAGAGTGCACGAGCCGGGATGGTTCCGAGCAGAGACGTTCCAAAGCCCCTGTAGAAACCTCTTAGACCCTCGAGTCTAGCAATGGCGAGAGAGATGCTGGCGCAGGAGACACGGGTCGGAGAGACTTGCTGCCTTGTTTTGAGGACGAGGATAGGGTGAAGAGCTGTGGATACACCGGAGAAGAGAGCAGCGCCGAGGAAGAAGAATCTTTGTTTATCGAGCATTTGCCAGTCTATATCTTTTGGCATATGTACCTGAGAAGAAGAAGAAGAGGATGTTGCTTCTCTTTTCTCCTCTTTTATCAACGCACCTAAACTCATTGTTGAGCTAAATCTTTCCTTAAATAGATCAAAAACGCTCAAAAGCGACCTAAAGAGGTTTACCTAGTCAACTATATATAGTAAGTGAAGATCACTGTAAAAGTTAAGGACGAGAAAGAGAGATGAGTTATCTAAAACATGGATATATAAATCAGTAGAAGAAGAGAATCTCTGTGGATTCATTAGATTATAAAACTATGAACTCGATAGAGAATATATTATTTATAAAAATGGAGGGAGCCAAAACAATGGGTTGTGTTTTGGATAAACACACGACTCGATTAGTGACGGACTCAAAAAGGCTGCGAGACAGAGAGAGAGAGAGGGTCATGGGTTTGGAAATGATTAGGAGACGTGGCTAATGTTTATTGGTTAGTGTTAGAGAAACTTGCCGCTTTTTTTTAAGGTTGCCTGAGAGGAGTTGGCTTCTGTCGGAACCGCCCACATGTTTTCATCATCCTATGGGTTAACATTTTTCTTTACTCTCTTTTTTTTTCTCCTGATACGACAGAGTCACATTTATTTTCTTGGTTGCCAGTTTTTTTTCTGCCAACTAAGATTATTTTATTAAAAGTCTAAAGATCGATACAAACATACAAAAAACATTACTAAAGTCCAAAGGCCCAACCGAAAAGACCTCAACAAAGAAATCCGGGTCCAAACAAAGCCACCCGACAAACACGGATCAAGTTGTGAAACGAGCAAAACACGTTTCATTCCTCAACAACGAGGAGATCACACGCGTCGTCCAATCGATCACCTCCACCGCTTCTTAAGATTCGCCGGAAACTGACCGGCGTTTTCCAAAGTCAAGTGAAACTTCCATATCTCCACCACCGGAGATTCATCCACGGAGAGCCTCCATAAACGGAGCCGAGAACTCCTCTGAAACTTCAAATCATCCCGTCGGGATTGAAATCCCCCAATTACACCTTTCGTCTTCCTCGCCGTAGCATCACCAAATGGAAAGCTTCATCGCCTGTCGAGATCTCATCCAAAACTAACCACGCCGTCAAACTGAAGATAAAGGCGTTCCCCAGTCACACCTTCCTATCCACACCAGAGCCGAAACGAGAAAGTAGTCAAAAGCCGGCAACGGGGAGCTAAGAAAGCCTCCACCCCCCCGGAGTCATAAGCCGGAGACGACGGTGCTGCGGAAACCATCTCTTCCCGGAGTCAACAAACTTCTAGTGAACCGAGAGCAAATCGATATCTCTCCCTCACTAAAAGGACATGCACGAACAGCAACAAAATAAAACAAAAGAAAAAAAAAACAAAGTCGGACCGGCGGTGGCTGTGGAAGCCCAGCCGCCGGCCGAGATCACAAACGCACGGTTCTTGGTTGCCAGTTCAAGTTGTGTTTCTCAATTTAATTTCCGAGAAATAATATTTTTACAATATACATGATTTTAAAACCAAAATGGTAAAAGGGTGATCATCAAAGTGATGAAAGAAAAAAGTTACTAGGTATTTTTTTCTTTTTACTTTTCCAATGTCAATCATTCCTTTGTTGCAAAAATTCAATATGACAACATGAAGATCAAAACAAAAGTTTGATAAAACTATTAAACGTGAGAGATAAGAAACCTAATCTTCTGAGTTGGTTACTTGATAAGTGGAGTTTCACCTCATCCGCCCATTCCAAGCTCTAAAGAACACTTTAGGCCAAAGAAACGGATGACCCTGTCTGCGTCTTCTTCTACACTCTCTTTCAGGATCCTCAGACAAGTTCGAGTTCGAGTCCTCGAGTTTGCTTGTTGTTTTGGTGAACAAAGCGATGAAGAACCCTTCTTTGTCCTCCTCTGGATCCATCCTGAGTAAATGCTCAGCTGCAACAAGACAAAAAAAGCCCAAACATGATCATCAAACTTGTTTTTAGAAACCAAAAAACGGTAAAGGGTGGTGATGAATGATACTTACATCCTGCTAATACAGGGAGACCACGACGTTGCCACTGAGGGAAAGGAGTAGCGAGTTCGAAGCCCAAGGATGAAGCTAAAGGCAAAACAGATGAGACAACATCTTCGTTTTCTATCTGGTGGATGGAGCATGTGCTGTATACTACTCTCTCAACCTGTGGAACTATACAAAGTGCATAGGCATATGAGGATGAGTACTCTACTAATTCAAAACATACATGAGATGAGAAGTATGTAAAAAAACTTACAGGAGAGTGCATGAGCAAGAGCTTTCTTCTGGAAAACAGCGAGCTTGTGGAGTCTCATGGAGTCATAATTCTTGTTATCTACATAGAAAAAGTGTTGAGAAGGGAGAACCACACATATACGCAGGCACAAGAATGAGTTTAAAACCTGCTGAATGAGAAGGGAGAAGATGGTCCAAACGATCTGTAATGGTTCCAGAGCCAGAGCAAGAAGGATCCAATAATATAGCCCGAACCTGAGTTAATCAGCCACATGCAAGTATTAAGTGATCCTAAAAATAGATAGCCAAGCCACAGACTAAGTAAATGCCTTTACCTTTGCAAAAGAAGGATCTTCCGGATTTAGTCCCAGAAAATCACCATGAAAGACTTCAATATCTACACAGCTTGGGGTTAAGAAAAGCAAATCATGTATACACACACTTGAGTCCATGTATATTCAAGTTACTTGGAACACAATTATCAAACCAAAAGCTGAAAGGGTTTTATGTAAAAGAAGGTAAGAGAAGGATACTGGTAGCACCAGACAGCTTAATAGTCTGTTCCAAACGCTTTACACGTTCTTCATTTAGCTCACACGCTATGATCTTTCCTTGTCCTTTCATAAGAGCAGCAAGATTAATAGTTTTGTTTCCTGGAGCTGAACATGCATCAATAACCTCCCAACTTGGTTCTGGCTGCAGTGCGGCTGCTACCATTGCACTTCCCTTTCCCTATCATATCATTCCAAGTAGTAAATGTCAGTAAATTAAACATAAAAAAAAATAAACAGAATTTACAAAGATCATTCATCGTTTTACCTGCAAAAATATACGTCCGTTCTTAACCAAATGATGAGCATGCAAATGGCTGCCAGGTGGCATCACCAACAGGTCAGGAACTGTCTCATCTTTCTCCACCTATTTTCACATTGAACAAACAGAAAAAAAGTGAGAAAAATGGAATCATAGAAAGGACTGTTCAACACTTATACAAGATCCCAACTTCACTATAACTAGTTAGTGTAATACCTTATACAGTTTCACCAGCTCCTGCACTGCTGAATCTACATCCATCTTGAGTGTATTTACACGAACATACCTTGGTTTCAAAGGACCTGCACCCAATTCATGAAAAATCAAGAGACAGAACAGCCAACAAGTTTATGCTTTAGGGTATATCTATTATTACCATTAACTTGAGAAAGACCTAACAGCTCATCAACAGTCTCAACTTTCTTCCTCACTAAAAGCGTGGCTAGACTTGAAACTAGAGCATCTTTTCGTTTCATGAGAAACTTCTCAGCATCGCCAATCAATGGAGGCTCCTGGATTCATTAGAAAGCTCACTTGAGCAAAAGAAAAAAAAAACATAGCTAGAGACAGTAGAGAGAAGCTCACAAAAGCTATTACCTTTCCGAAAAGGATGTCATAGCAAATAATATAGACCAATGGCTCTTGTCTCTACAAAACCAAAAAAAAAAAAAAAAAACCAAACTTTAGCATTGTGGGTAAGTGAAAGGAGTAAACTTTTATATCAATTACGATGAACCCAAAAAAGAATCAAACTTTAGCAATGAAAGTAGGTTAAAGCATCGAACTTTATAGAAATTACGATGAAACCCATTACCTTCCATTTGCTATTCAACACGTCAGCGATCTCAAGAACTTCTTTTATTACAGTAAGATCTGCAGACAAGACAAGACATGTCAGTTAGTTACTGTCTGAATATCAGAAAGAGAGGAAGAAGGAGTTGAGATTTACGTTTGAGCGTCTCGCAGACGAGAGCGAAGGTGCCGCGTTTGTTGCGGACGGAAGGTTTGAAGACGAGCGATTTTATGGAAGCGACGGCTCGACGCTCGGCGTCTCCTCTGAGGACGGTGCCGAGGACCTTGGCTGCTTCCCTTGACGCGTACAGAGATGATCTCTCGGCGCTGGAGAACTTCTGCTTAGCTGCAGCAGGAGGTTGGCGCGTGGCTTTTTTCGGCGCCGCGTTTGGTTTGCGACGCGCCATGGGAAACCTCTCTCTCAGTAGCGGAAGTAAAACCCTTTTGGTATGAAACCTTTCTCCAGCTCAATTAGCTCTTAAAAGTTAAAACCCACACCGCCACTTCCCGGTTTAAGAAAACCGGACTAAATGTTATGTACACCGCGAAGGTTTTTAATAACTTTCTCCTCAGCTTGTTGTAATACCCTAATGATAGGTGGCGATGGAGATGGCGATTCACGAAACAAAAGTGATTCACCCACGACAAACAAGGAGGAAGAGGCCCGCGGAGAGGTTCAGAGAACGGAAGTTGATGGGCCGAGGCAAACAAATGGCGTGGAATCGGTGGAGACACTAGCAGTTGTGGAATCGTACTCCTCCGTTCTTGTGGAGGGATCTGCAAGCCCGAACCTGAACCCTCAGTTCGTGGTTAAGGATGGTGTAGCGGAATTGGAAGTCCCGGTAGAGCTGTTGGAGAACACAGAGCCTCTGTGGAAAAGCTGTGTAGTGGGTTACTTCATGAATGACGCTCAGCACATTGATTCGGTTTTTAATAACTTTCTCCTCAGGTTGTATAAATTGCAGTATATATTATTTTTAAAAAATAAAAAATAAATAGTATTTTAATAAGAATACTTTTAAAAATATGAAATACTATTTAGCAAAATAATTGATTGGTAACATTTTTGACGTATAAATTGTAGTATGTATTAAATACACAATTAATAAAAATATTCAGATGAAAATAAAATATATTAATTTAAAAATTAAATTAAGATATTCAAATATATATATATGTATGTTCTACATATATAAAAATAATTTGTATACATAAGTTTTTAGTACCAAACAAAATTAATAATGGAAAATATAATTTTTCTGCAAATTTTTGGTTTACACATAGACAACTATGTTAAAAGTAAATATATTATATTAATTAATAAAACTAAACGTACTAAACTGTATGGACAAGTTTTGTCGATTGTTGAATTTGTCCCAAAAAAAGAAAAAGATGTGGGCAGTTTTTAGAAAAACCAAATATTTTACAAACTCAAGTCTTAATACATGAGATTTTTGTTGATGTTGATTTTACATTTGATTTGTCATTTTTACAAAAGATATAACTCAAAATGATAACTCAACAATAATTAAGCACAACTCGAACTCAACTCTAAAAATACAAAACTAATTCATGATTGGTAACATTTTTGATTTATATGTCTAACTCAAACTAAATCAATTGTAATGCATGTCACCAATCAAAGCCATAAAACCGATCATTATAGTTTATATGGGCCTCAATTAAACCGCGAAAACACGGCTTTTAAAATAACTGCCACCTCAGAAACCCTAGAGATTATAAGATCAGCACTCATTCGATCTCTACCTTAGCCTCCTTCTTCCCTCTAATTCGTTCGCTACTCCGTCTCTGTCATGGTATCTCCCTCTTTAAGCAGATCTATGTTTCTTCTCTCTCTAGTCTTAACAATTATTTCGTATTTCTTATCACAGGCGACGAAGAAGGACAATGTTCCGCCACAACCATCGTCAGAGCCGGCGAAATCCGGAGGTGGAAAGCAGAAGAAGAAGGTTCGTTTCCTATCAATTTCTTCTCATGATATATATATATATATATATATATATATATATATATGTATATATATATATATATATTCTCACCTCTTATCTCACGAGAGATTGATCTATAACTTTCGGACATAGCTGAGGTTTTTAATAGAATGTAGGTTTGGGCGTTCTGTTACCCATTCAGATATTAGGATAAATATCAATATAAATTTTTAAATAAAATGAGAAATGTAAGAGTTAATATACATATGTTTTGGTTATCTTCGTATTTGGATATCCAATCTCTTCTAACTTAATATCCGTTCGGATATTTTACTACTTCGGTTTGGTTTTTTTGGGTCGGGTGCGTCTTTGGGTATCCCATCCCTAATAGAATGTGATAGAGATTTTATGTTAGAACTATAAAATTTTATTATTTTATAAAGATTTTTAGTCAATATTAATTTAAAGAGGTTATACATTAGATCCGTGTGAAATGTGATACCTGAGTTTAGCTCTTAAGACACGTTTTTTCGATTACTATCCTTGTTGTTGATTGGATTATTCATTTTAGTTCATATTGCTGAGTTTACTCGTTAGACATTTGGAACATTAAAACTGCAAAATCACTTTTATATTTATAAGTAAAAGAAGTGAAACATCGGGTTAGAAAGAGAGCATCCACCCATACCTCTGTCTGCATCCTTTGAATTTGAGCAATAATAACATTATTTTGTTTCTTTTAGAATGTCACAGGAGTGGCATATGTTCTTCATGCTTGTGCTAAATTAAATTCAGAGGGACAAAAATGTGATGAGGGCACAGAGGCGGCAGTACTTGCATTCCCTGATGATCCCACAAGACAAGATTATGCAACGTTTGGAGATTTTGTTACTAGCGAAACAGATGAAGTTATTAATGCTCAAACTCAAAGGATTCAAACGCAAGTATGTGTGGATGCTCTCTTTCTAACCTGATGTTTAGCTTGTTTTACTTTTTAAGTATAAAACTGATTTTGCAGGGTTTTAATGTTTGATACAGGAAGAAGTAGAATGCCATTGGAACATGGAGACTCTTGATATTGTGCAAGAGGAAGGCATCACCAGTGCTTATGGTAATCTTTTCAGCACTGATTATTTTTGGCATTCATCTATTTGATTCTCTTTAATATACATTCTAGTAGTAATTGGGGTGTAATGTTGTACGTGTGTAGAGCAACATAGTGGAAAGTTTCAGCCAAAGCCTAGAAGATTGCTTGACCCTGTGATTGAAGAAGAAGTAGCTGGGTCTCATTACTCTGTTGATGATGCAACTGGTGCTAATCAGTTTGAATGTATGCTCAATGAATGCACCAATGCTGCATTTTATGGAGAGTATCAAGAAGAAGAAGAAGATAATATTCCACAAGAATCGGTAAGAATATATTTGCTCTCTCTCTCTTACTGTGTTAAGTTTGGATATATATATATATATATATATATATATATATATATATATATGTTTTTTTTTAATATTTGGTTCTGATTTTTATATTTGATCAGGCTCCTGACGTACTGGAACAAGAGCATCGTGTTGTCTCACCTAGTAATAACGATACTGTTATGGGACAAGGAGAAACGCAGTCCAATGAAGCGGAAACACGTACTGACAAAAAGGGAGAAAAGAAGAGAGGTCGAAAGAAGAAAGCCACTACGAATGAAGAAGAAGAAGAAGAAGCAAATAAGTCCCCTGAGAAGAAGTTCAAGCATTCGAGTGGTCGGCAGAAAAACAGATCATGTAACTTAAAGCTGAACATAATGATTCTTTTCAACTGGAATTATCAGCTAGCATCTGACCAGCTATATTCATGTTCTTTTTTTTTTTTTGCGTGGTGGTTTAGTGGAGAAGGAATTGCTTGAAACCCCGGATGGTGATATCAAACGTCTGCCTATGAGAGATATGATTCGCCTTGTTCGATATAGAGAATCGCTGGAGGTAAGAAACCCCTACTCTTTTATTTATTTATTTATTTATTTTATAGTTTCGTTTGAGCTGTGTGGCGTATCCTCTGGATCCTAAGCTTTTTCCTAACATACAGAAAAAAGAAGCAAAGAGAGCTCCTGTTGTGCCGCCGACCCAAGAAAGGTAGGTACTACAGTATATTCATTGTCAAAAGAGTTTTTTATTTATTTTAGTTTGTTTTTCTTTATCTAACAGGACTTTGTGTTAATGGGTGCAGTAATACAAACGCATCTTTTTTGGATAACCACTATTATTCACAAGGTTTTGACGCAGAAGAAGGCGTGTTTGGTATGGAGGAAGATGAAAATTACGTACAAGTTCAACCGGACTCACCGGTTAACTATCACACGAACATGAAAAAGACTCCCAGAACTCGTTGGTCAAAACAGGACACACAGCTCTTCTACAAGGGAATTCAAGCGTTTGGGATCGATCTACCGATGGTACATCTTCTGTTTCCTGAAGGAATAACGCTACAACAGATCAGACTGAAATACAAGTTGGAAGACCGCAAGAATCCATGGAAGATTAATGATGCAATATCAACTCGCCGCAAAGGTGAGAGATCCTCCTTTCTGTCTCTCTCTCTCTCTCTCTCTTTCTTTCTTTATTTAGTTTCTTCGTTGTGCCATGGAAGAACTTAGCAAGTTTTGTTTTTTTCTTGTAGATCTTACTTCTTATCATACTGTGATTAAGAAGCTAGAGCAAAAAGCTGCGGCTGCAAAGGAAGGAGAAGAGGCAGAGACAACTACTGATGTTCCTGAGAATGTAAGCATTTCGGCTATATTCCGTTGGACTCTTCTTTTAGTTGCCGCCAAAATCTGTTGATTATTTTTTCTTCACAAGTAACTAAACCTCAAACGCTGTCGTTTCGAATGTGTGTATAGGAGGAGGAGACTGATGAGCGAGCTGGTGATGGAGTAGCTGGAGTCAATGAATCGGACGGTGGAGATCAATTCGACGAAAATGAGGGAGATGATGATGTTGATGATTTTTTTATTAATTCTTATAAAAGTGAGATGTAACAAAAAAAAAGTGAGATTAGTTTCTTGCCGTGAACGAACACAATAATTGTAAAATCTATTTGATTGAGATAAAAATTCAAAGACATGTTTTCGTTATATTTTTCGAGTAAATTCGTTTCGTACAAAACAATTGTTAATAAAGGAATATTTTTGGGGAAATCAATTAAAAATCCGACAACAAAATGCCAATGACAGTTGACTCATCGTGTACTACTCGTTTTGTCGTCGTAATTCTCATTGATTTTTTTTTTTGCAATACTAACTTTTTAAACGGTGCGCTTCTCTGATTACGACGTTACAGCCTACTGAAGGTAGGTCCGTTAAAATTTTCACGTAACGCCATCTTCGTCGGCTAACAGCAAATCTCATCTTCTACTGTTTTTTCCACGCCTATTGTTTATTTAATTTATATAATCAAGCCCAGTGTCATGCCAAACTTTTACTTTCACGGCATAAATTAAATTTTCCTACAGAATTAACCTTGATTTCTACATTTAATGCCCAACCCACGTTTCCTTTCAGCCAAATATGTGGATGACTTGTTGTTTGTGATTCATAACTTGAGTTTGCTCAGTCCCAGGTCAGCTTTATTTTTCTTTATCTTTGAATGTTATTCAAATTCTGTTATAGCATCTCATGATCAATATTGAGTTTTATTTTTGGTTCCAGAACAAGAAGCACATGTTTTGTTTTTAATAGAAGAAGCGTCTATCTATCTTGCCTTGTCTTTCTCTCTTCCTTTGTAGATCTTAGTCTATAACGAAGAGGAGCAAAACTAGTGTTCATTAAAAACAAAACAGACGTTTTCATCTCATTTTATGTTTGGAATTAATTTAAAGAGGAGAGTTCTTTCTCTCTTTTTATGATGATGATGATGATGACAAGTTTGTCTTTATAAGTTTTCTCTTAACAAAACGAGCTTTATAAATTAAAGCAAAAGAGAGACAATTACAGCTTGGATTTTGATTCACACATTATTAAAAGACCGAATCAAATATGCTATAGCTAAATCAGGAAAGAGACACCGACCGTTGTGAAGCTGTTAAGAGATAGGCCTCCATCTTTAGGGTCTAGGAGCATGAACTGCGCCTTAAGAAACACAAGCTCCTCATCAGGTATAGCTTTGGAGAGAGCCTATTCAAAGATTAACAAGTAAGTGAGTTTGCCAAGAGAAAAGATCAATGCACTTAGTACAAACATGAGGGTATACCTTAAAGTGCTGATCTTCTGAATGGCGAGGCGCGGATATAAGACCTAACCAGCTTGTAAACCGAGAAATCAGAGCTGCAAACACAGATACATATAAGCAAAGGGAGGCCTACTCAGTGGCGGACCCACTTGTTGACTTATGGTGTCAGCTGACACCACAAATAATAACAAAACTTTAATTTGTAAGCTATTTTCAGTTGTCATTTGTGGTGTATTGGTTAGGCAATGTAGTTATGAACCCACAAAAGAGAGGTTCGAATCTCCTCAACTACACTTTTAAACTTTTTTGACCCCACAAACTTTTTTTTTGGGACCGCCACTGGGCCTACTTATTATGCAATAACTAGAGTTTTGACCCGTTCGGATGCGCGGATATTATTTTCGTTTTCTAACGGATAATACTATAATGTATTGTGTTTGTTTTGACTTGGCAAACTCACTCACAATTTCTCCTTCTTTCATTTATATGCAAACTAGGATCGGCCCGCCCTACGGGCGGGATATACTTTACTTGTGTGTAGATATTGTAAACCTTTATCAATGTTGTTATTATCATATTATGAAAATAGTTTTGTATCCCTTATATGTAGTGTGTCTTAATGTCCCTCGCTAAATATTTTAAAATTAATGTTGTATCCGTAGAACGATGTTTAAACAAAACCGTAAAAAGATTCATGTTGAAATTCTTGTACATTTGTTGGTTTGGCACTGCCTTATTGATCTTCTTTTTCTTTATTATGTTTTCTTTTTATAAAAATTTATCGACAACAATTTTTTTTTGTTCTTTAATTTCTTATGCCGGATCTCTCTTTAACTATCTCTTTGTTTTTTTGTATTTCTGATTCACCGGATGATCCATTAAGCTTGCGAGATCCTCTATTTATACAAAATTTTAGAAGTTTCATACCTTGTATGAACGTTTTATTTTTCTATTTCACATACAAAATTAACCGACTTGTCTTTGTGCAAGTATCTCAAAGTTTGGTTTTAGAGTGAACTACTGCATAACAAAATTAAAAATGAAGCCCATTATTAATCTCCACCTGGCCCAACTTCAACCAAAAACCAAACAAAAATCCCATTTTATCTTCTTCTCCACACCAAAGAACTCCATCTTGGTTAACATCCAAGTTTCTCCGTTCACTGAATCCCTTTGCAGCTGTTTTGTCTGAACAGAACCCAAGAGCTTCTCGATTCCAATAAACTCTTGTCTATTTCTGTTGCGATGACAATCTAATCGACTCCATCGAGATTCTGTTGTCGTGTCTTTAGATCCTTAATTTACTGGATTGTCAAAAATAACTCGAACCCATGCGCCTCTACTTTGATTTACTGGATTGTCAAAAATAACTGGATTAGTAAATCATATTTGATATTGTAGTTTTCGTTAAACTGTTGAAAATATATTTTTTATTTTCATATCTAAACATTTTTAATAATAAGTAATATTAACTTTCACTACTTTTTACAATAGCTTTGATTATTTATTTTGTTTTTTATAAATCATATACTTTTTTACTATTAATATAATTCAAAATGTGATTATCTTATTTTGTTTTTACTTTCCCAACTTTCACTTAAATAAGAAATTCAACAAAATTTTAAAATTATAGTCGATTAGATTTAACACGAAAGACATGAATCATTCATCTTTTACATTTTTTTATTTCTTGAACCCAGCAATATTTTATTTTGTATTGCTTATAAAATGATAATTTATAGGTGAAATTTTAATTTTTAAAAAAATATATATATTTTTAGTTAGCCATGAAACATGAAAACCTAATACTAAGTTTTATTAATTAAAAGTACATGTTTGTTTAAAGTTTTGTATATGTTGTTATATTTAAAATCCAAGAATATCATGTTGTTTGAAGTATTGATAATATGTATGTGTATATAATATATAAATTTGATACAAACATTTAAGAAAATGTATAATTACAATCATGAAAATCATTTATGCTAAACAAACCTCTGATCTCTAATAAAACTGATAAAAATAGAAAAATAATTTTAGTTAAGCACATGTGAGAATGAGATGAGATTGTGTTTTCAGTAAAGAGGATAATAACCAAAATAGAATAATGTCATAATGCAATAAAAGATAGTATTTGACAACGAATAAAAAAACTAAAAAAGTTAGAATTATAAACAAACATTAAAAAATTAGACATAATAAATATAATATTAGGGGAAGCGCGGACCAACCGCAAGGAAGACCTCTCATGTTTCTTCTACTTCCTTCTTGGTTTTGATCTCTCCATGTACAACTTTAAACTCAGTGCATAAGAAGCTTGAAAACGGTGTCTTCACTTACCAAGACGTACTCATATCCAAGAACTTGAGCTCGGTTTCTTAACTCACCATTTCTTGCTCCGGCACTTGGATCTCAACCAGCACGTCCGCGCCTGCCCCACCCTGTTTTGAAAGAAGGAACAATTATGCGGAAAACTTGAGACTCAAAGTTACAACAAAGCTTTCTTATGGTGCGATGGTGAACTCAGATACAAACCTCACGGTAATGGAAAAGGCTAGGAAGTTCAGGAAGTGGACGTGGACCGAAAGAGTCCAGGAAGTTCATCAGAGCACCAGGTCTCTCAGGGAAGGTGAACTGGCAGAGAATATCTTCTTCAACACTCGATCTTCCACCCATCTGCATATATACAAAGTGTGGTTCACATCTCACTTGCATCAATCAATGGGAATTGTTGCCTAAAGAGACATAAAGAGGCGTACCAATTAATGCAGGTAATCTTTTACTAAGTCACTGGTTGTGAGGTTCCTAGTTCTGAGCTGGGAAGATTCCATTCTCTTCTCTAGGTGTGTGCACTCCAGCACTAAACATCAATACACAACATTGTTCGGATTAGAGGACGAATAACAACAACCTGGGAAAAAAATAATCATCTCAGGAACAGACTTACCTGTACATTACAACAAATTCTTTTTCATTTTGGTTATGTTCACGGTGGCTGAAACACATTTACAAAGAAAATCTAATCAATAAACGGTATTGCTCATAACACTATATTTTCTCAGATTTAAGAACCATTTTTTTTTAAAAAGGAAGCGACTGTAATGTAAAACCACATACATGCCATCACACTGTCGTGACCAATGATATGATGTTTCCAGAAGGAAGGAAACTATTCTGTTCCCATTAACCATGAACTGGGATGATGAAAGGAAACTAACCAATGGTTTTGTCTACATAGAGAATATGACAAGAACATAAGAAAAGAAGAAAACGTAGAAGTATAGTCAAAAACATATAACTTATTCAATACCTCTCATGGTTTTGTCTACATAGAGAATATGATAAGTCTTCAGACACAGCTTTTCCAACATCCTACAAAAAAAGAAAAAATCAAATCAAGTGAGAACAACTATATATCCTCTATATATTGGTAGTTTGCTTCCCAGAATCTGGGCACGGAAGAACACCGGCAGACATTCAAGTCAGCAAGTAGAAGAGACTGCTTGACCATTATATGAGAATGAAATCTATTGGAACTGTGCAGAAAAAGCAATGAATTTGTATACTATAAGAGAGATGAGTAGAAGAGAGATGAAGAGATCACGATTTTAAGAAGAGAAATTCTGACTTATTTATACTCGATAACACAGATCTCGCTGACGCAAACGACACAATGAATAATTCGTAGTGGGCCTCTGAATTAATGGAATTAAACACATAAAGGAATCTGTTATTGAAACCGTGAGGAATCTCGATCGTCACCGTCGCCGTCGAAAGTAGAGCAACGAAAAACACATGTTTTCACGTATACAGATTAGAGTTAAGGTTGACTGGGCCGAAAAAACAGTTTGATCTTAAGCCCAATAGTAATTTCAAAAGCCCCTACGATATACAAAAACAAAAAGACGATACACAATTAAAGAAGCGTTGCATTTGGAGAGTAAGTGACAGACACGTGTCGTCTTCAGGGCTTCCGAATTACTGACGTGGCATCTGATGTGGAGAGCCCTGGAGAGAGGGAACTCTACTTTATATAAATAGATTTTTAGAGGACAATAAAAATAAAAATTTATGTAAAAGGTTGTGAAACCACTTGTTTCAGCACAAACCACTATCAATCAGCACAAACCACTGTCAAAAGTTTTTGTTTTATTCCTGATAGTTCTCGTATGAGAATCAAACCTATTGCTACCAAACCAAAATCTACATTATCTGCTTCGATTCGGCTATGACTTGCCTTCTTTGCTGATTGTTGAAGCACCAAGAACACCATCATCTGAAACCTGGTGACGATCCTCATGAGACTCTCCAGCTCTGATCAATATTCCAACACTTTCCACTTTCTTGTTGGAACCAACCAAGAAAATGACCAATCTGACCAGTGACACCATCTCCACAATCACCAAACATGAAAAGACGCTTGATGGATATTGTGCCTGAATATTGGTATGTACTCCAATAGACTGTATCGTCTTCTCTGTTTGTGAAGCAAGTTCCCTTGATGGAGACAATACCAGAATCTGAATCACTGAGACCAAAATAAAGAAATTACACAATAAAAATTCAGATATCTCATGCAACACAAATTAAACCTTTCTCATCCTAACCATGTAATACAAAGTGGATAAGAAAAGCATTAAAAAATAGACATTGCAGTTCCTAATCTGCAGAAGAGAATAAATGACATATCTTTGCATACGAAAGCACTGATGTGGTTCCAACTTTTGAGATCCCACTTTCATCATCTTCATAATATTAACCCATCTCACCTTCATTACTCTCTCCACCCATTCGTATGATTCAACCATCATAGTAAATTACTAAATTCCAATTCAGTTATTATTATTCATAAGATTTTCAGAATTTGAGATTGGAGAAACATACAAAAGTTTACCTTAGCTTTTTGACTCGAGATCCAGACGACATCGGCTACAATGAGCTTTCCGAAGAAAACACATATTGGATATAGGTTTAACCCAATGATTATGTAAAATCATGCGTAAAAGAATAACATTAATGAAATCATTGGTTAATTTAAGTATGTTTATGATAGACTCAAGATATCTCTTCCTCCTTTATTGATCTTCAATGTCAGATTACAACTAGCAAGACACTCACAATGAATAGAAATACGATCTCATAGCGACCGTAGAGATGATCTCATGGCGATCATCCCCTCCAAGCTCATAGCGCTTGAATCACATCAACATCATAAGCATAATCCTTCTCTGCATCTAAAGCTTCCTCTTTATACTCATCACGAAGCTGCCTCAGTCTCACTAACGGCAAAGCTTCTAAACCAGTTAGAAGGTCTCCTTCATTCCAATTCTTTATCCAAGTCAGCTTTGCACATGCTAAGTCCGTGCAGAGATAATTGATATCTATCAGTTTAGTCACGACATATTTCAATAGCGCCAAAATTAAAACATGCCACGGTAGGAGATGTAGATGTTCTTGTTTCCATTTCAAGAAGTAACCTAGAGCCTGAGTAGCTGTCATTCGTTTCCTATGATCCTTGTTCAGAAGCCTTTTCACAAAGTCTTTACCGGTAGGAGATATGTAGAAGGCCAAGGCAAATCCTCAAAATTAGGGTTTGCTCTAAGCACACAACAAGGATTGCAGATTCAGTTCTTCCATAGAAAGGTCTGCTTCCACCGAGTAGTATGTAACTTATCACACCAATGCTCCACATATCTGCTTCAGTGCTGTAAGATCGAAGCGTGCCGGGGGGTTTGCGACGGTTTGTTGATTCGGAACGTCGGGGATCTCGTCGTCTTTGACGGCGGAGATATCCCGGCTGAAACAGTGACCCATGGCCGTTGGATTGATTGATCGGTCAGAGTCAGAGATCGGACTGTGAGAGTCGGAGATGAACAGTAAGGTCGATTTCAAAAGAAAAATTGTTGTTTTAATGATAAACTAGATTCCGGAGGGCGGGTTAATTTTTTTTTGTTTTACATTTTATTTTAAAATTTTAATTTTCATATTCGTATTTTTAAATTATTTTTTTTCTTTGTAATCATATTTGTGTTAAATAATACTCCCTCTGTTTTTAAAAGATGCATATTCTGGAAAAAATATTTGTTTCAAAAAGATGTATTTTTTATGTTTTCTATATAAAAATTGCAATTTTCAATAAAATTAATTGAATTTATTGAAAGACTATTGGTTAAAATGCATTGAAATTTGATAATTTTTAAAAACAATGCATGATTAATGTGTTTTCTTAATATGTGTGAAAACTCTAAAAAATACATCTTTAGAAAACAGAGGGAGTATGAGAGGATGAGTATATTTTTACACAATATGATTACAAAGAAAAAAAACAAAATAATTTAAAAATATGAATATGAAAATTTATATAAAGATTTATTTGCATTAAAAGTTCACCTAAACCCAGGCAAACCTTATTTTAACATCATGTACTTTAACTGATAAACTTAATGTATGTGCAAAATATTCAAAATTTGGAAAACAACTCATAGATGAATGGATGGATGATGATCTTGTCGCTGCGGTCTCCGGGATGAATCATTCTTATGGTTATCAGACCAGTGATGATTCTGCTTTCTTCTCTGGTTCCTCTAGTTCAGTCAATCTGAATATCTAAGTAACATGGCTTCTGTTGCCGCTGCTACAACCACTGCTTCTGCCGGTGAGTCTCTCTTTCATTTTGTAGAAAGGATTATCATGAATGAAAACGGAATCACTGATTCATATGAGCCTTTGGCTGTGATCCAAAGATCCGTTCAAACATATATGATATATGTCTTGAGGATTTCATCAACCTTATGCATCAGACCATGAGAGCCAAGACATAAAACCCCTTGATTATCTAATACAATAAAGTTAGAAAATCTGTCTCCTCATACTATCCACGACATATTTGTGAGGGGGGCAAATGGTGACACCTGTCGCAACAGCAGTGGTTTGTGTGTATCACGCGTTTTGTTCACTCTCCGCGCCTGCATCCGTTGTGTTAACTACACGCGATTTGTGTTGCTGAAGCCCGCCAAGAGCCCACATGATTTCATATCAAAAAATTTGTTTACATTATTTAAATAAATTATGTAACTCAAATATCTCATCTCTATTTCAATATTATAATAATCTAAATAAAGTTTTTTTTTTTTGGACAACTGTTTTTTTATCTTTTAAATATTAAAATTTAACAATCTCCAAAAAGAGAGGATCGGAAGTTACATCTCGACGTCGGAGAAACGACGGTACCCAACCGCAATGACTAACACAAAACAAGCAAACAAAGCACAGCTCAAATCGAGATCGAGATCTTAATCTAAGAGAAAATACTAAAGCGAGTGTGATAAGACACAAGGAACACAAAACCCCCAACTCCGACGAACACGATTGGAATAGCAGATCCCAATGTCGTCGGAAGTTTGCTCCAGCCAGCGTGTTCGAAACCGGCCGTAGATCCCTCCACGACTAACCGACAACCCACCAGAGCCAACCTCGGAGGCATCCCGTGGCCGAACGCCGAGATCTACAAGAAACTCTGACTCTAAAGCCTCTCTCCGCCAAGCTCCGTCACATCGCCTCGGGCACCGTGCACAAACCCTAACTTCCACCGGCTAAGAGAAGCTTCTGCATCTAAACCCAAAATCTTTGTATATCTCTCGGAAAGCGCAGCCATCTACATGCAGGAGAGGATGAGACAAAACCTGAAGCTCAAGGAAAAACGTTGCAGTGGTGGTGGATTGATGGAAGAGATGCATAGTAAATTTACTTTCAAGCTAAAGAAAATTATTGAAGAGCTTATGTTTAATGGGGATGAATAATTGACGGTAAGAGTGGAGGTTTACAATAAAATCACAAATAGGATTCATAAGTTATAGAGACGAGAGAGAGAGAAGTGAAAGATGAAGGAAATGTGATTAATTATCCTAATATTACACGTGGACACTCAAACTCTGTATCTTTTTTCTTCCAACAATCTATTTACTCTCCTGGAAATTATTTTTATATTTTGTATAAATTATAATTTTACCAACAAGAATATTCTCAACAACCAAGTTAAGCTCACAAAAAAAAATTATCAATTATATTCTAACAACTCCCTTTAAAAATTATCAATTATATTCTAACAACTCATATCTTCTGTCTTAAATTTCCTCAGATAAAATTCATGCAACGCTTAGCGATAACTCTATTGGTTTTAATACAACAATCCCTATAGAAACTTACTAAAAATAATAGAAATGTCTTGATTAGCTAAACCAAAGACTACTTCACAATTTAAACCTTTGATTTATTTACTCACAATATATTAGTGTCTACAATAAATATTTAAAATCTAAAAACAATACAAATCTGGAACGTTACAAATTTTATATAAATTTTCAAAGAATTGTAAGACATATAAAATCAAAATTTCGCAGAAAACTAAAATATTTCAAACACCAATTGTTGCTCTCTCTACCAAGATGTATTAGGCTAAGGTTCATAATATTTCAATGCTTCATTCAGTTACACATATTACATTCTGATCAGAAATGAGCACAAATTATAATAAATCTAAAGCTAAACGCAACGTAACCACTATTACTATAAACATGTTATGAAAAGATCATCCTAAAAACTAAACTGTAACACCTTTAAAAAGTCAATTCAACACAGACAACTAATTGTTGCTCTCTCTACCAAGATGTATTAGGCTAAGGTTCATAATATTTCAATGCTTCATTCAGTTACACATATTACATTCTGATCAGAAATGAGCACAAATTATAATAAATCTAAAGCTAAACGCAACGTAACCACTATTACTATAAACATGTTATGAAAAAATCATCCTAAAAACTAAACTGTAACACCTTTAAAAAGTCAATTCAACACAGACAACTAACTCTGTTGAATAAATGATCTTTAAAACCAACAATATCTTAGCTAATGATCTACAAATTACTCTAACTATCAAAGACTTTAACCAAAACGCATCATCAACACTTGACGTCGATCTAATCATCACCGACCTAGAGAGTACTAATAGGCCTCTAACTACGGAAGAGAAAGATGATATATGCATCGTATGCTTCGGAGATTACAATGATGGAAACAACCTTTGCTTTCTTAGTCGCGGCCATAATTACCATTTCGATTGCATTGATCAGTAGCTTCGTACAAAATTAAATTGTCCGGTTTGTAGAGACAGTTATCTATGATACTTGCTTCAACTAAAAATAATAATATAAGAGTTTATTTGGTTCTAATTTCCAATATCACTTCTGTCATATTTTTTACTTTCGATTTATTTCCAAAATATTCTAACTGATTTCTCCTCATTTATATATTTATTTCTAACACTTTATCATTTTAACAATGGCAATAACCAAAAAAATACATGCGTGCAAATAAAAAATATATACTTTGTAAAACAACCTTCAACAAGTATTTTTACAACCCACCATGCCCTCTCAATAACATTTTAACAGCCAGCTTAACACAAATCATCAGCTAAGAGTTCTGAATTTTTCAAAATACCATACCCTTCCGGTATACATCAGCTTAGCACGAATTACAAATTTGAACAACCATAACATTTACGGCTTATTAAACAACTTTTACGTCTGAACCCGGCGCGTAGCGCCGGACAACCACTAGTAGTGTATATTTTTACAAGTTAATCTATGCTAAGATAGTTGTGACCACCGCATCGCAATTAATAATAACAAAAATCTTTCTATATACATATGAATTTATATGCTTTTGTTATTATTAGTGGCACCAATGTTACCATTTGGACCTTAAATCTTATATGTTTTCTTCTTTTTACTTATGCAAAAAAAAACCAAGTTAAGAAAGAGAAGAAGAAAGTTAATGAGAGAGTTGCATTCAAGACAGAGTCTGAAGTTGAAGTGCTTGACGACGGATTCAAGTGGAGAAAGTATGGGAAGAAGATGGTCAAGAACAGCCCCAATCCCAGGTAAGGCAACAACATCTTCTAAAATTCAACCTTAATGACCTGGAATCTGAAATGCACCACACCACTGGCTAGTTGTAGTGATGTATATGTTCATTTGCAGAAACTACTACAAATGTTCAGCTGATGGCTGTCCCGTGAAGAAAAGGGTTGAAAGAGATAGAGTTGATCCGAGCTTTGTGATAACAACTTATGAGGGTTCTCACAATCATGCAAGCAGGAACTAAGGTTCTTAAAGAGTTCCAATGCTATTCAGAGTATTCGCCTTAAGCATATGTTCTTGAGACTGATTTTATACTTAACACTGCTTCTAGTTCCTTATATATAGTGTAAACTGAGTCACAGGTTCACAATTTTTGAGAGATTTATGATATATTCCGAATCCATAGTGTACTTCTATAGCATCTTATTTTGTTCCAAATGAGAATCAGTGACATGTAGTTCTGTAACCTCATATCACTTCACAAACTATCAATCTTAGTATATCAGATTATCAATGCAAATTATAAGCAAAAAATTATATTTACCAGCCGTGAATATGAAAAAATCCATGCACCAGGAACATATAGCATCATATTTGAATCCAAACCGTAACTATTCCAAAATTCCATATTCTCTGAGCTGGCTATGGTTGAAACAGAGAGAGCAAATCACATGTGAAGAGTAAAACTAATGGGGATTTTGAAAGTTGGCATAGTATGATACTAAGGGAGACAAAAATGGTTAAAAAAAAGACAGTGAAACAAAGTCCTGTACTGATCTATAAAAAGCTTATGCATTGCACAGTTGTAAGGAATATAAACTTTGGTACATTGTTGAGTATTTCAACATCATCACCATCCTTAAACATGTTATTAGTTTGGCTATTTCTTTTAAGATTAATATGAAGACAGAAGAGAGTGTTTTGTTTTCTGCAAAAGATGCAAAATAAGAGACAGAGATGAAGGAAGGGCCCGGCCCCCTCATAGCCAAAGTTGCTTTCAAAACAGACAGTTACTAAATGCTTTCCATGTGAGTTGAGTAAGCTGTCTCTATCCAAACCTTATAATCTTGTCACAGCTTATCTCCAAAAGACATGACAGATCATTCTGATTTCCAAAAGAAGAAGAAAAAAGACATTATGTATGATCCCAAAATCTGAAATTAATAATGGCTTTCACCATACACCAAAAGCTTTTCTACTGTTCAAATTGAAAAAACACATGCTGTTTCAAATGCTAAACAGAATGTTAAGAATCTCCAGCTAGTTGCTTTACTTCCCAGCTCTGGTGAGAAGCAATGTGCTTGTGCGAAGGAGTATATAGCTGCCAAAGAAAAAAAAAAAACTGAAACAACAAACCACTAATGAACACAATGATCTAAAGTGTTGTTGTTGTTGTAGGTATGTACCTCCATCTTCTCCAGGAGTTCTTTGGCAGATGGCGCAGAAACAAGGATGTTACGAGCACCTGGCTTAATAAAACCCTCTTCAACTCCAGTGTCAAACAAAGCAAGCAGATTGTTGTAGTAACCATCAACATTCAAAAGACCAACCTGCAAGAAACAATACGAATATTCCCACATTCATTTTTATAATGTGTTTAAAACAAAAGGGGGAGATGGGTTTTTCAAGTACCGTCTTCTTATGGATACCAAGCTGTGCCCATGTTATAATCTCCAGCAGTTCCTCCATTGTTCCATAACCTCCTGATGAAAACAAGAAAGTCAACTTCTTTTTTAACAAAAACAACAACACTTATATAGAGGTTTAGAAAAACTCGCCAGGGAGGGCAATGAAAGCCTCAGCTTCTTGTGCCATTGCTGCTTTGCGCTCGTGCATGTCTGCAACAACTCTTACTTCTCCAACAGTCTCACCAGATATCTGTTAGACCCACAAGTAAGTAACACAATCCAAAACTCAGCAGAGACTTTTTGAAATAGGTGCAGAGTGATGAACCATACCTCAATAGGCATCAGAGCTTGTGGGATGATCCTGCATTTTACAGAACATGCATTAAAAAAGAAAAACACTCCTTTTAGATGGAGATTTTGAAATTGCATCTAATGGGAATGAAGAGGAGTCTTGGAAACTAACCCGAGTACATGACAACCACCTTCTGAGACTCTCCGAGATATCAGACCCATTAGTCCAACACTTCCTCCTCCATAAACCAAATCTATCTTTCTTTTCACCTACACAATTCACACCAAAATCTTCAGAAGCACACAACACTCTAAAGAAGAACACATTATTGCAAGTCAAATTTTTGACTCTTGTTCCAAACACAAAAATCTAAACATTCAGACCAAACTATAAACGACTTCAGCACTTCGTAAGTTCTGTAATTACAGAGCATAAAAGGACAACAAAAACTCAAACCCATGTCCGAAAACATACACAGGAACAAAAAAAAGTTATGACTTTTCCATTCTTTGGCCATTAAAGTCCATATCTTTATCACCAGAACAACGATATTTGATTAAATTAAAATGGAGAGAAGAGATAACAAACGAGTTCATTGCCAAGTTCGATAGCAGCAAGGCTGAAAACATCTCTATGGCCAGAGTTACTTCCGCAAAAAACACAAACTTTTCTGAATCTCTGGTTCTTCTCCATTATTATTATTAGTGTGTGAGCTCTGCAAGAGGATACAGCTTTTGCAGCAGCCGTTTATAAAGGCAAATCGGGCAAAAAGGATGCAGAAACGAGAGTGAGCAAAGCGACAAAATTAAACCTCTCTTTGGGTGCTGTACTATTATTTTATTTTGGACGTAATATCCAAATTATTATTTTTTTAAATGAAAATTACCTTTAGTGGTTCTTTTATAAAAAAAAAATATATTGCGAAAACATTATAAGGTTCAATTTGAAAATAAGAAGAAATTGTTATCTTATTAACTGTTTTTCTATCACTGCAAATATCTTAAATTATAAATTAAATAGTTATAAGGATTAGTCCAGAGTTTAACTTTGATAATAATGTACTTGGATTATCATAAATAACTTTATTGGGTCGTTCAGAAACAACAAGAAAGCCCATTGTTGATTTGGCTCTGATTTATGTATAAGAGAATAGATGAAATAAAAATGAACAAAATAAAATAAATATGATATAGATTAAAATAAATTTATATCATTGACTCTTCATCCAAATGTATTATAATTTTTTTTTTGTAGAATTGATAAAATGATCAATCCATTTCATTCGAGATAAATGATAAATTTTGTTGTGCAATTGACTGAATAAATTAATCTAACATTATCTCATTCCATAACTGTTGATTTTACTAGCAAAATCTGCTGCTCTCAGTTGTTTTTTTTCTTTTCATTTCAAGTAGACTATAATCCCCTATATATTAATCCTGGAACATTGCAACATTGTTTGGTAGTCACGTGTCATCATGAGAATTATTTTGAGGATTGTTAGAGAAATAAGTCGGTCTATCTACACATATATTATAGTTTTTATTAAATAACTATTAAATCAATTATTAATATACAAAAGAATATTCTCTATTGTTTCCTTAAATAAAAGCTACGGAACTTCCTAATATGATTGACATATATATCACCATTAATGATTATGAATAATAAAGATTTGATAATAATTTTTTATCCTCTATACTTTTCGTTTAATTTTATTTGTTAAAATAAATTAAACAATCACATTAAGCATATAATTAAAAAAATATATTTTTTCTTATATGTTGTATTTCGAATTTTTTAAAACAATTATAAATTAGTAAAAATGGTACAAGCCTCACATTGAAAATTTTGTGATCAATGGTAACTTTTTTTCAGTTCAGCCTATCGTTTTAATGGGTCTTGAACATTTTTAATGATTAACTAAATAAATCACGTACATAAAAGAAAGTGTTTTGGTTTAAAAATTGTTGCATACCCAAAATCAGTATGAACCATCGTTACTTTCATTTAAAATTTGGTTACAAAAAAAAATATATGGTTGGGAAAAAAATCCGAATCCAAATAACCGAACCAAATCCAATCTACAAAATAGTATAGAACTTTAATCAATTTGGTTAGATATCTGAACATGTTTAAATTTTGGTATCTAAAAACCAGAACCGAACCCGATTCGGACCAAAATATTTTGGGTATCCGAGTATATTCGAATCAAATTTATATACTTAAATATATTATTTTAAAAAATTAATATCTCAAAGAAATAAACAAAATACTTAAGATGTTTTTAAATTGTCCAAAATATTTAGAAATATATAAAAATAGTAAAAATTATATATTTAAAATAACTAAACATTACTCAAAATACCAAAATACTGAAAATATATATTCATTTTCTATCCAAATATTTAAGTTAAACCAATTTTTATGTTAAATTTAAGTATTTTGGTATAGATTATTCAAATTTATATGTAACATATTATTTTTATTTCTATGTTTTGAAAAATTTAAAGTATATATGAACTTTAAGTTTTAAAAAAATTAAATGGGTTATCTGAATCTAAAACCAAACCGAACATATAAAGATTCGAACCAAATTTGCAAAGATCCAAACCGAATCTAACCAAACCAAATGATACCTACCCACATGTCATCCCTAATCAAATGTAAAAAAAATTATTGATAATAAAAAAAATGTATTATTTATTTAGATACAACATATTTAAAAAAAAATTCACCCCGCGCAAGGTGCGGATTATCATCTAGTTAGAAAGTATTTCAGAAACTTGATTGAGAAACTAAAATCCCCTTGATTCTATTAATCTTATGACAATATATAAATCATATATAGAAGAAACTCGAGTCCTACCCTTCTTCAACGACCTCCAATGTTTTGGTTGGTAAGGAGATATCAAGCAACTATCTCCACTGATAAAAACATTAATCTTTAATAGCAGCAACCACACATACAAAGAAACGTATTAACGAGTAAAAACAGTTTTAATTATGAATCACGCATTGATCAAACAAACAAAAAACAGCTCTTATACAAAACAGTTACGAGTCAGTTCTTACACATATAAAGAAAGTAGAATTGTTTCAAGATTGGTCTAGTAAAAAATAAACAAAATAAACAAGATATATAAACTGAAGTTTCGAGATAAATAACTCAAAAGATGGTGAAGATGAATCCCAACACCATAGTTAAAAACCTCCTCCTCTTTCTCCTGCTACAAATCTCCAGCTTCTCCATCGTTATCTTCTCTATGGAGCAATTGTATAGGAAACCTTATAAATCGGAGTATAGCATAAGACCAAACACTGTCACACGTATCGTCGTGTCCAACGAACTATGGGGTCTTAGGAAAGGAAACGCTGGCTTTATATGCGCTCATGGTCCCAAGGTTTGGCGTAAAAGCAATCCGGGAGACCGGTACGTTGTAATCGAATTCCAACACACTGGTCTTACAAGGTATAAATTCGTACATTGCCATCTCCGGTCGAGTCGTGGCTATGTCAATATTCCTGTCAATATTCACCCCGACACTGCCGCTATGTGCTACCCTAGTTATATCTGCCGTTACTCTATTAGAAAAGATGGAGTTTATTACAAGCCTGAGAAGAAGCTCTTACCATGGCTGCCGTTTCCACGCTCTAAATATACCATGTTCAACAAAATAAATGTTTGGAAAAAAATTGTTTCACACTAACATTTTTGTGTTTTCTATAATTTGTTTTAATGATAATGATAATTTTACATTTCAAAAGAATTAATTGACTTTTTTAAATTATTATTAATCTATTTTATTGAAAATTGAAAATTATAGAATTAACGCATTTACAATATAAATTTAATGTTTTATATGTATGTATAAATAAATAAAATATTTACACAACTGGAGGAATATGAAATTGGTAATTGATTTAGATATTATATAGAAACCACTATATAACCATAAGGTACCAAAATATTTTTCAAATATTGACAAATCTCTACTAAAAATATTTTAAAATATTGAGAAATCTTTAGTAACTATATATATATATATATATGGATACTTATCTAACAGAAAACCCTATATATGACGTATTTATTTAACTTTCTTATAGGTGCAGTTTATGGCTTTCTTTATTGTCATATCGATGGTGTGCACATAAAAATAACAACAAATAACTATATAGGCTTTGCAACAAATTTCAGTTTTAAAAACGTTTTATAGAATTTAAGGTACAAAATATCCCAAACCCCCCCAAACAGGAGACAAATTAATTATCACGACAAGGCAAAAAATGACGTTTTACATTGATAGATTTATAAGAACCCTAGCGTGGTTTCTTGCAACGCAGGTAACCATGGTCTCCTACGCAGGGAGGTCAGATTTCGTCTCAACGGAGCTGAACATACGCAATGAAATGCAAGGCTTGAAACGACCAGAGATAGTTTACCACTGTCAAGCTATAAATAGTGGCCTTGAATACGGATGGCGACGAGCCAAAAAGCCACCGTTGGGCCATACCTTCCATGTACTCTTGGAAGGAGGCCAAACACTGGAGGAGGAGATTCACCGCTGCCATTTCCGGTCGGTGCTCGGTAAAGCAGACGTCGATATCCGTATGACCGCGATTGATGCTGAGATGTGTAATTATAAAAGGGCGTGTGCCGCTCATGTGGTTACACCGGAAGGGATAATGTTTCACGGTAAAGAATGGGATTTTAAAGAGAGGTATCCAAGGCTGATACCACGGACATATCTTGAAGCTAAGTGGAAACCTTGGCCACGACGCAGCGGCCGCGACCGTGGGGACACGAGAAGCCAACGTCGCTCCGGAAGTTCACAGTGATTTAATGCCTATAAGACTTTAACTATTAAACGAATATTAATCATTGGGTTTCATGTGTAAGAGCTAAATTAATGAATGCTTAAGGAATTTTTGTTTCTTTTATTTACTGTGCTCTGTTTTCGAATTACACTATTAGTTCATGCTACTAATAATTACAAATTGTTTTTACAAATGTAAGTATGTTTTACCAATTTTGATCTCTATATTTGCTTTTCTTTTCCCTTAAATATTATTTCTTCGATTAAAGTGGCTAATTGATCCTTCTACGTACTTACACTGAAATAGTTGAAAACGAAATTTGAACTATAGCCAAACACATCTTAAACATGTCTATTAGCTAGTGATATACCTGATTGTGTTCCTCATGAAAACATTGCATGAAACTGAATACTTCCACAAACATTTCTGTAAAATACAAACAGAAACGAAATACAAAAAAGGAAGAAGATTGTTTATTTTATATTTTGGTGTCACTTGAAATAAAATACATGATTCAACATTGTAAGCACAACCACCCTTGAGACATGCTAGATTGGGTTATTATCCACACTATACTTTCAGATCTTAACATGCAATATTTGGATAAAGAAGTATAAAAGGTTCGTTTAATGATGTCAATCAAAATGATCCCTCATACTATTTTGCTAAACATAAATACACGTACTTAAATAAATTGATATTAAGATTATTTTTATTATTTATTTGATATTAAGATAATTTTGTCATTTTTATATAATGATTCATCACTTTCAGTGTTAAAATTTCTTGATTTTCTTTTTTTGTAACCAAGGCTAAAATTTATAGATTTTCCCCTAGTAGCTATATCGTCTAACGTTTGCTGCTGGTAAAGCTATAGCGCAAGCTGCGCAACTAACAGACGCGTGTATGAAAATGCACGCATCATGGGAAATATTGTTAAAAGTTATAACAATATTCTGTTTTCTTTTTATAGTGGGGTGTATAACAAATCAATTGGTATCACTAATTACATTTTTGAAGATATCTTCGGTATTATTATCCTAAATATACACTGCTTTTTGGAATTGGTTATATATCTCGTTAGTAGGCACAAAACTAACTTCCTTCCATAACTTTTCGTTTCCTTCTGTAAATATATAAAACCAAAAGAAAATGCAAGTGTCATCAAGAAAGAAAACCAATAGGAGTTTCGGAATTGGAAAAAAAAATTATAAAAAAAAAGAAGAAGAAAAAAGTAGAGAAATGTTAGAAGTAAATAGTGTTGCCAAGAAAGCTATAGTTTGGTGCCTTGTGTTGCAAGCCTTTATAATTCAAGGAGACTCAATTGAAAGTGGAGATGTGCGTTTCTCTATAATGTTAAAAAACGAAATGTACGGCTTAAAACGTCCAACGGTTGTCTACCGGTGCAAGTCGTCTGAAAAATCTCTCCGGTGGCACCAATCATATAAGAAAACGGAGTTTACATGGGATTTCGAAGTCCCGCCATTTGGAAACGGCGTGGTCATTCACCAGTGCCACTTCATGTCGAGCCAAGGGACAGCGGATGTCATTATCAAGACGTTGTCGATGACATCGATCTTGTGCGGAGGGCATGTGTGTAAATATGTTATTGGGCCGAACGGTATATATTTCGTTGGTTTTGAGACCTATTATCCGCACAATGTTTTGTTAAGATTTGTGGAGTTGGTAAGGCCTGTTGTCAAGCTTGTTGAACCATGGAAGGCGTGGTCACCCCGGCAGCTGAAGGAGTTACGAGCGCAACGCAACCGCACCAGGTCAGAGGAAGACAAAGAATATGATGACGAGAAGGAGAAACACGATTAGGTATAGAACATATCATTTCTGCAATGAAACTTACCAAATAGCAAAAACTACAGTAAAAAAAAGTGAAGAAATGTTGAAGAAAATAGTAGTTAATTTTCTTTATATGATATGTACTAGTTAATATGCAGTGTCTTTTTTGTAAAGCTCAAAAACCAAAAATTCATTATTCTTTAACATAGTTTGGAAACGCGTAGTCGCGTTTTATGAATTTGAATTTGTAGCTGTTACACTTCTAAACATACTAATTTCTCTAGAAAAGCTATCAATATTCCTAAAAATCAACCTTACACAAGCGTGGGTCGAGTGGTACAAGAGACATCAAAGAGGTTAAGCCCTCCAAATTCCAAACCTACCATCACAAATATGTTTGTTTGTATCGCCAGACGATATAAATATCTAATTTTTATTGTGAGCAATCGGGTCTATCTTGTGCTGGTAGACCATTTCTAAAGGATTAGTCGATTGGATCTCGGCCGGCCGGACACCTCCAAATTATAAAAAGTTCCAAAAATTTAAACAAAAGAATGGTGTGAACAATAAAGATAGAACAAAAAAAAAATCCCAAAACCCTCAACATGCACTTCTTGTAATTATCACCACCATAATGATGGTGAGTCACGCCCATGGATTTCAACTTGAGATCAGATTACTCTTGGGTCAGTACAGGAGGCCTGTGTACAAATGCTGTTCCCGCGACAACGCACTTGGGTGGCGTAAAAACTGGACAGATCAACACAAGGCTGGTCCTTCACCATGTCGCTTTTCAACACCTTCCACTGCAACTTTCATACAGCATATGGTGTTGAGGAGAAGCAGCTAGTTTCATCGTGGGAGATAAAAGAGCAGTGTGGTGACCGGGAAAAATGCACTTGGGTGGTCAAGAAAGACGGAATATACTCGAGACATTGGAAGACCACATATTTTTTTAGTAACAAGTAGTACACTAGTTAACAATTTGTCGATGTTGATCAACATGCGTATGTTCCAACATGATGTTCTCCAGAAAGCCTTGGAGCTAATTAACAATTTGTCGATGTTGATCAGTAAGATGATTGTAACATTGTCGTGATTTAAGAAGAAAAAAACATTGTCGTGATTTTCGTCTCTGGATGTTGTTATTCCTGCTAAAAAAAACCAAATACGTAACTTAATGCATGGTTAAAATGAGAAAGGAATTATAGTTTCTGCATGATAATTTATGAACAATACTTAGGTTCATCCCTCGGGTGAACTTATAAATTTACTTCTTTCTTTATTGCAATCATATTATCATAAATATTAATGTCATATAAATAAATAAATCATAAATTACAAAAGAAGTAAACTTTAAATCATAAATTCTAAATTCGAACTCTAAACTCAAATTTTAGATCTTAAATTTTAAACCAAACCCTAAACTTATACCCTAAACCCAAACTATATACCATAAATCATAAACCCTAAACTCAAATCATAAATCCTAAACCCTAAACCCAAACTCTAAACCCTAAATCATAAACCTTAAACCCAAACTGTAAATCATAAACCCATGATTTTCAAATACCTTTAGGTTAATGATCATCAAATATATTTTCAAATACATTTTAGAGTATAGAGTTTGTGTTTATGGTTTACAGTTTGGGTTTAAGGTTTAGGATTTAGGGTTTAGAGTTTGGGTTTAGGTTTAGAGTTTGGGTTTAGGGTTTAGGATTTAGGGTATATAGTTTGGGTTTAGGGTTTAGGTTTGGGTTTAGGATTTAAGGTTTAGATTAAAATTTAAGATCTAAGATTTGGATTTAGGGTTTGAATTTAAAGTTTACTTTTTTGTAATTTATAATTTATTTATTTATGTGACATTAATATTTATGGCAATTTGATTGAAATAAGGAAATAGGTGAATTCATAAGTTCACTTCAGGGGTGAATCTAAGTATTGTTCATAATTTATGGAAGAACCTCAAGAGTTTAAGACAAGCCATTGCGTGTGTCTGGTGTCGAATCTCTACAATATTATTTGAGAAGTCAGTTTCCTATGTGTCGCGCTCACGTTAACTCTCACGATGATTGATTACGTTGATACCCTTAATAAATTATAAATATTACATTTAAATACAGTTATTGTTTTTATTGTTTTTTATTTAGTTTCCATTTAAAATTTTCCATATAACATATATATTAAAAAGGAAAGATTTATAAATTTTAAAAATTGAATTTAAAAACGAAAATATATGTATATATAATATGATTTCATTAAAAAGGAAATTCCACAAGATGGTAATATTCTATTTTAAAAATATTTTAAATAACATAAAATATACTTTTGAAGTAATAAAATATTTTCTTTATATCTATTGTTTCTTAGATGAAAAATATATATTTGTATATCATGTGATTTCATAAGAAACAAATTCAGAAAGATAATCTTGATTATTAGAAAAATAAATATTATTTATTTCAAAACATAATTTTAAACAATAAAAATATATATTTTCAAAGTAATAGAAATATTTTGATATATCTATCTAATTTCTTAGATGATTACATAAAATAATTAAGTAACATAAACTGATATATGTTTAGTTGACTAAAAATAGTTTATAATTAGTATTATTGAAATTTTTTATTTATTTTTCATATATTCAGTTGACTAAAATATATTTCAATTACAGCAAAAATATCGATAAATTAGACTAATTAACATTATATCTAAAATAATAGATTATATTAAAATTAAGGAAGATAACAATCAACCTAAATGCAAATAAGAAAATTAACCAAAATTTTAATATATTTAGAATAAAATATTATATTTGAATTCAGTTAAATAATGCAATCCAATATATCTAAATGATAACTAAATCGACTGTAAAAAATCGACTAGATATAATATATCTAAAATCATATTTCTAACTAAAGTAGTGTAATATTATTAATATAAATTATGCATAAAATTATAAATTAATTTAAAACTAAAGTAATAGCAGTCAATGTTTATAAATATTTATTTTATAAATATTTATACCCGTGCATGAGCACGGGAAAATCACCTAGTTGATAATAATTATGATTTTATACTTAACCAATATAGTGAACACGTATTTTTAAAATGTTAGAGGTGAAAATTTGATTGGTGTAATAAATATATAGTTAAACTACAAAACTATGCTGTGAAATTATAATTATATATATCGTTAATATAACTTAACGTTCTAGACTCTTCAGCCTATGTGATAAAACATTCTAAAAGAGGATTATCACGATTGTGGTCAAAGTTCTGAAACAGCACATTTTACTTTTCAACTGGTGGGATTTGCTTTCTGTTTTATAACCAGAAATAGACGCAAATACCTTATAGTAGTTCTAAATATGGCAGGGGGAACAGTAACGGTCTAGCTAGTTGTCATATAATTGACATTTATATATAGGTTACACCTTCACGTGTTCCAATGTGTTCCATAAACCCCAATACTCGACGAAAACAATATTCAAGAAAACATAACAAACGTTGAATCCAAAATGGAGAGAAACCAAGGCCTGTGCTTCTTCATGGCGGCGGTTGTGGCCGTAGCATTGTTACCCGCGCCAACAATGGCTGGTCATCTAGAGCTAAGGAACGAGATCGAAGGTGTTGCTGTCCGGAAAGCGAAGCTGTCTCTGCGATGCTGGTCGAACGAGGACGACCTCGGGTGGGACGTGCTAAAGCCAATGGAGTCACGGGTGTTGAAGTTCACGACAATGAACATGTGGCCGTTCCAGAAGACCGAGTTTCGGTGCCAGTTTCGTAGCGGGTTTGGAACAACGAGCCAAGAAGTAATGACTGTGTTCTCAGTCCGAAGCGGGTTTCGGGAGGAGTGCGGATTCTTAGGAAATGAGTGCACTTGGGTAGCGAAGAGAGATGGTTTCTATCTAAGGAAGGCCATAAAGGACAAGGATGATATGAAGACCTTTGTTGATATCCTCAAAAGCAAATGGGTTTGGAAATGGTGATTTTTAAACTATTTTTGTACAATTTCTTTTTTCAACAACATTCATTAATCATTATACGGTTAAATCCATATGTAATACCGGTAAAATTTACGAGACTTAAAATAATTATGGATTACAAACTAAATGATTAATATTTTTTCGTCAAACTGCACATATGCTTAAACCAAGTTTTGGTCGGTAGAAAAACTATTCAAAAAAATTTATATTCGATTATATATGGTTTACATGGGAAAATACTATACTTCTGGTTCTAACCTTCTTTGCTAATCGAGAAAAAATTCTATCCGAATAGACATTTCAACTCTTCAAAAATAAGTTAAGCTCAAACTCTGATAAAACTTAGAGTTTGAGAAAAATGAAAAATAACTAATATTGATGGATACAGTGGCGGATCCAGACTAATTATTTGATGGGGGCACATAATTAATATATATATTAAATAATATTAAATTAATTCAAATAAATTAAATAAAATCATATTTAGAAATTATTTTAACTGTTAATCATTAATAATAAAATAAAAATGCAAAAAATAATAAATTTATTTTTGTTCAATTCAGAACAGATTTTATAAAATAATTATTTTACTACAAATGTAACTAATCATATAACACTCTGTGACAATTAAAATTAATTTGAATATATATATATAAGTAGTCTTCAAAGTTACACATATATAACAGCATATCAATATCTTATAGAACTTGTTTAATCAATTAATCATCGTACATAAGGAACTAAACTCTAAAATATAAATAAAATGAATGGATTAATTACTTTTTAGTTAGCAATTGCTAATGTCTATCATTAAAAGAATGGACTTAAAATGTGCTAAAATGAAGTATTATAATAGAAAGAACTATTAAAACAAAAATAAAAAGAAAAATATATGCTAACACAAAAAATATGAACAATATAAAACAAAAGATAGGAAAAATCCCAGTAAATAATTGCTGTGAAGAAAGATGTTGTACTAGCAGACGTGTCAAACAAAATATTAATTGTATAATGTACACCGATAGATAAAAGTCAAACCAGGGAAAAAAGCAAAACACGATGGTTTTGAACCCTGTAAGAGCTCAACGTGACAGTGAGCATATTTACCAATTGTTCCACAAAAATCAATAGCAGCCTAACTAACTGACCGAAATTTAAAAAGTAGTTGGGGGCACGTGCCCCCGTTTGTGGTACTGTAGATCCGCCCCTGGATGGATATGACCAGCTCCATCGGTGAGTTTTAAAGGAGTCATTATTTTTTAAGAAAAATGAAAAATAATTAATATTGATAAGAGAGAATAGAAAAAGTCTTTAGAGCATCATCAACTCAGCCACCTTCTTGGGTTGCTTTTTTTTCTTTAATTTTGTTTTGTCTGAATTAAAAAATAAAAAATAAAAAGGGAACCAATCGCGGGCCACCACATGTCGGTGGGGCCCGCAAATAGTTGAAACAACACCGCTTAAACAAGCGTTTTTCCTTCTTGTTTCTTCTTCCTCTCTTTCTCTTTTCTGCTTTTTTAATTAAAAAAATAATAAGCATCACCACTAACCACTGCGTTAATGGTGTTCTTACCGTGGATATTTAAGGGGCTGGTTCTTAAGATGAAAAGACAGATGTCATTTACACTACTGTCTCAATTGGTTTTACAAAATTAATGCAGAATCAAATCATTATAATAACATTATTTTTTTTGTTTTAGGAACTGCTATCGGTTACAACCGATGGAGCTGCTCTATCATTGAAACGAAATAAAGCTATTTCTGAGATGATTACTAGCCAGTCAACTAGATTTGTAGTCATATCAATATGCTCCACATGATTAAATATATATTAGTTAATACGAGTGCAATTTTAGAGAAGAAGATGGAAGGCGATAATGCGAAGAAGGTATGTAACTGCAATCTGCAAAGATCAGCACTTTTCCAATGGAGCAGATAGATAGGCTTGTTTCTTTTCAAGTCTTTTTAACTTTTATACGTTTCCCTTATTGCGCCTAGAACAAATAATATAGGCTCAAATATGGCATTAGAGATTTAGAGATCCAACTGTTTTTCAATATTTCAGCTAACATAGGCATAATCCTTACGTATGGCATTGGAGGCCCAACTTAAGCAACCATCCTTATGTTACGTTACTCACATGCAAAATTTGAAGCCTAAGGACTACTTTGGTCTCATTTCCTCTCTATTTCATCTGGTTCAAACTTACTTTTGATCTCGTATAGAGAAGTAGATTTAAAATATGGTTTAATATTACATAAGTGTTTCTGTTCTGTTCTGTTCAATCGGTTTATTTGGGTTTCCGGGCTTATTAATTTTACTACTAAAAACGATACAACAACTTGTTTTTCTACTATCTTTATAGATTATACTCACGATAACATAGTAATACCACCCAGATTACTTAAGCAAACATCATATTTACACAAATTCGTCTTCCATAAGCATAACGAAAAACATAGAGCATAATTTGAAAAAGCAAAATCTAAGTAACAATAAAAGAAATCTCAGTAAATCAAACCAAGCCCCATGGTTTACATAAATTAAATTTTAAACAAAACATCGAACTGGTGTATTGGTGAACCTCACTCTATTCCATGCCATGTTTTATAGCTGCGGAAACACAACAAAATTATACATTATGTATATAGTCTGAAAAAGGTTTAGTGAGAAAAGTAATCTTACGTGAGAGCATGGAGACGTGGGAGGTTTTTAAAACGTGCAATCTCTTCACAGTCGATATAAACATCCTACACCAATAGGGATGGCAATCAAGGACTTGGACCGCGGGCCTGGCCTGTAAAGGCTTGCTGCGGGGCGGGATTGGGCCTCCATTTGATAAACCCGCAAAATTGCGGGCCTCGCGGGACGGGTCTAAAGCGGGACGGGTTCAAAGTGGGATGGGCTCAAAGCGGGACGGGTCGAAAGCGGGATGGGTTAAACCGCGGGATTTTGAAGCTTTCACCTGAGAGAGAGAGAGAGAGAGAGAGAGAGAGAGAGAGAGAGAGAGAGAGAGAGAGAGAGAGAGAGAGAGAGAGAGAGAGAGAGAGAGAGAGAGAGAGAGAGAGAGAGAGAGAGAGAGAGAGAGAGAGAGAGAGAGAGAGAGAGAGAGAGAGAGAGGGGGATTAGACATTATGGAGCTCCGTTGATGGTGGTTTCAGGGGTCGATGATGCTTCCGGTCTCCCAAGCGTCTCTGGTCTGCACCGGTGGAGCTTCTTCAAGCCATTATAAATGATAATAAAAAACATTTGTTTTGTATAAGCTTAATGTATTGATCTTTTAAGAGTATGCTCGATCATGTGTAAGCTCAAACTCAATTATTGTCTATGTTTGTTTGTGCATGTAGAAATAAGCAATGTAATATTCGATGTCCCGCGGGATGGCCCGCGAAGGCCTACATATTTCGCGGTACGGGATTGGGTAGCCTAGTTTGAAGACCGCATCCCGCGCGGGACAGGCCCGCCCGTGTAACCGCCAGAAGCCGAACCCGCAGCGGTTCGGGACGGGACGGGACGGGAGAGCCCAATTGCCATCCCTAATACACCAATATGCTAAACTATGTAAATATATAGTCCAGCGAATTGATGAAAAAAAAAAACAAGGATATTCATATGAAAAGAAATGACTCAACTCTTTTTAGAAAACTCCATTGTTTTATAAAATGATTTTTGATGATAATATCGAGTTAATTTGCTTGATTAATCAACTTACTCCAAGGAACATCTCCGACCAGAACTATTCTCCTTCAGTGTCTTCGTAGACCAAAGTGTATTGTCTGTCTACATCAGCGAATCTTTCTTAGAGAAGAGTTGGTCAACGGCATATGAAAGCTGTTGGTAGTTGTTATAAGCGAAGAGGTTGACTTTTCTTCCAATGGGAACTCCTTCCATATTGATCTTAACGTACAACTCTCTCACGTCATCGTTCACTCCCTTCTTCATCTCCTCTTTTGGCTGCGCCGTTAGGTTTCGCCGGGATGGTCTCACCGGCGGCCATCCCACCACCGGAGCTGCCTCAACCCTGTTGTAACCAAATCGTATTTATAAATAAGTTTTTTATACACTAATATCCGAAAACTATGGAAAATAGATTTTCTTTCTATTTAGCATATCCAGAATGGGGGGAAATTGTTTGCTATTTAAGATACAAGGTGCCTCAAATCCATTGATAAACATGTTATTAATGACGAGATTATGAGAATGAATTAAGAGAACCTGTTATTGAAAACAAATGATGTGTCTTTCGTGAGGCTTCTTTGTTTAGATCCATTGACGTTGTTGTTGGATGTGAGTTGGTGGCAGGGAGGAGCCAGCCTAAGCTCTAGTCTCTTCTCATCTTCCATTTCTACGTCTGTGTTGTGTTTGGTGTTGGGGAGTATTATATGGATTGTTGGTTGGCAAGGAAACTACAACCTCAGTCTTTGCAAAAGTAGCTTTTATTTTCTGATAAAAGAAAAGACATTTTTGTTTTGCATAAATATAGAGATCTTACACGTAATTCAGAATGTCAATATGCATTGCATACGTGTATGAATATGACACGGTAGATAGATCAAGTTTACTGCATAGAGTAAATATCTACTCTAAGATCAAGTTTATTTTACATTCAGCTACAAATTTATCAATCAGATGATTTTTTTTTCTTTTACCATTTTAGCTATCTACTGACCATCTCCAATGTATTTTGCTATTTTCACCTCTAAAATAGAAGAACTCTATAATAGAGGTGAGATATGCTCCAATGTATTTCTCTATAATAGCAATCTCTATTTTATAGAGTAAAAAAATAGAGGAATGCTATTTTTTCCTCTATAAATAGAAGAAAAAAATAGAGATCTCTATTGTAGAGGAAGAAATAGAGGTGGGTTGGAATAATTTCACCTCTAAATGCTATTATAGAGGTGAAAATAGCAATGGGTTGGAGATGCTCTAAATAGCTTAGTTATACGAGAAAATTATATTTACTCTGTTTTTTTTTTTCTCTTTTCTCTTGTCTTACCGTCAATCTATTTTAGTTTTACCCCATTTCCACTTTTTTATTTACTTTATTTTTCTCTGACTTTTACCAATCACAACCATAATGTATAAATACATACGTTTGACACTTTGTATTTAAAGTTTACACCGATATATATGCATGTAACTATATTTATATATCATGTCATGAGACAAAAGACATGCCATGCATATGGTTGTTACAACATGTGATCATCAAGATCGCCATCATCGTCTCCATAACCCCCATTCTTTAAAGCATTTTGTGTCTGTATGAGAAAAGGAGTTTGGGGGCCGACAAAAAAGAAAGAGGAGAGAGATTCCTAAGCATGCTTAAATCAAATGAGTACCTACCAAATAAAAGAAAAGTAGTAGGTCTTTGTTTCTTCCTCGCTTCTTCTGTTTATCTTTTACTAGTTAATAAAAGATATTTTATTTTATACCTAATTCTATTTTTGAAATTTTTATGTTTACTTAGATATCCACTACTATTAACTCTATATTTTTCACAAGAAATCCACTACTAGATTTTTTTTCTTTGCTGCAATTTGGCCTCCATAATGTTTATCCTTTTTCAAATTACATAATTGATTGGTCTAGGAAAATATTATCAACAACAATAAAGCTAAAGATAACCTTGCCTTTTCTCTCCCGCTTGGGTTTCATAGTTTTGATGTTGTTCCGGTAGAACTTGGTAGTTTGATTCGCGAAGATGTTGATGGTTCTTTACGGCCACGACAAATTCGTTTGTAGTTTGATGTTTGCAGTTTAATAAAAATGGGAGTTTTCTCCCATCTTCCTACCAAAAAAAAAAAAAAAAAAAAGCTAAAGATAACGATAGAAATATATCTAGACTGTTCAAGGACGGTTCAAGGATCTTTCACCTTGCATAATCAAATAAGCTGTAAATAAATGGGTGAAAAAAATTCAAGTGTCATCTCTGATAGAGTAATATCGTAGCTTCATGGCGAAATAACCGCCAATAAGCTTGTGGCTCAACCGCTCAACCTAAGATTTCATGGCGAAGATTCAATTAGCCACAGACGATCATATATTATGACCATTACAAACTCATGGTTAACACTTATTTTGCGGCAGTTTTTGCACATTGGTCACCATTTACGAGTACTCATTTAGTTACAATAATTAGCTCGGTTGATTGATAAAATCATTATTTGACTAATGAAATCATTACTTCAAAGACTAATCACCACAGTAATGATCATAGTATTTTGTATTAATTCTATTGTTGTTAAATAACTCAAAATCAAACTTTGACATGTGTGTGTCCGTTGTAGACGACCCAATGAGTAGGCTATTGTATTGCCAATTAGATAAACCAGTTTTGCCTATCTCCAGTCCTGAATTATGTGATATTTCCTAAACATAATTAAGAAGTATATGTATGAAGCAATATATTTTGATAAGTTTATGCAGGAATCATGTATACTGGTGTATATATACCCGAATTTGTAATTAATTATTATTTTTCCATAAAGTTCACAAATCTTTGGGTTTTTCAGCAAGAAAAAAAAACAGCCAGAGTTTATAAACATCTTAAACTGAATCAATTTTCAACATTTTATCAATAGTGCACAAAAAAAATCTACTAATAAGTCCATATATCATCATTGAACACCAAGGAGAGAAAATAGAAGGAAAGACAGAAATAATGATGAACATCTTGATACCAAAGGTCGATACACATTTAGTCATGCCCATCATTTTTTAAGAACATTATCAGACAAAAAGGCTAAAGAACAATTATACACTTTAGATGTTCAATGAATGTATAGACCATTTGAACTAAAAGAAATCAAAGCCATCATCATTATCAGAATAACTAGGCTACTAATGGATTATGGAGGGCCACCACTTGCAAATTTTACTTTATGTATTTCCAATATTTGATTTATTTATCTTGACATTTTGAGTTTTGAGTATGATGGATGGGATCATTGACTTTGCAATGATTATAAATTCAGGCCCAAAATCACTTCAAATGTTCTCTCTTATAACACTCTTGTTCGCTTTGTTCTTTTTTCTCTTTGATATATTTTTGGAATAATTGCATTATGTGACAGTAAAAACTGTGCTGTTTACCAAGATATCAAAGATAGAACTGTCATACTAAAACTATACTAGATCTTGACCCGTGCGATCGCACGGGTATTAATTTTCAGTTTTTATTCATTTATACTAAATAGTATATTTGTAATATTTGATCGTTTTACATTGACTAAATTAGGGTGGATATTTGCATATCCACTCGAATTCGGTTAAAAATCTATTCGGGTTTGAGATTTTGAATTTAAAGATTCTAGCTCTATTCAGGTATTTATAAATTTGGTTCCGGTTTTATTAGGATCTTTGCGGATATGATAACCCGTTTAAATTATTTTTAATTTTTTTTTAAATTTATATATCTTTAAACTATTTGAGTAATGTAAGCCAAAGTACCTAAATTAAAATTTTAAAATAGGTTTAACTTGAATATTTGGATGAAGAATAAATATATATTTTAAGTATTTTGGTATTTTGATTATTGTTTATCTACTTTAGATGTTTACTTTCGACTATTTTTTATATTTCAAATATTTTAAACAACTTAAAATAACTTATATCTTGGATATTAACTCGAAAAATAGCTAACATATTGAAGTAAATAAATATGATTTAAATACATTCGAATATCTGAAATATTTTTGTTCAGATAAGGTTTGGTTATGGTTTTCTAGATACCAAAATGGTAAATCCGTTGGATAGTATCTAGTTTCGGTTCAAATTTGATAATATTCTGTTCGTTCAGATTTGTTAAACGAAGAGTTGATATTATAATTTCCATGAATTATTTGTCTAACAAAAATGTATTTTCTTTTAATTTGATATTGATTTAATTGAAAATTTAATGAAATATATTTAATTCAAATTTAATTTTAGAAAACACATTAATGTAAGTGGAAAATACAAAACATTAAAATAGGAAGTATTATTTAATAATGTATTTAATTCAAATTTAATTTTGGAAAACGCATTAATCAAAGTGGAAAAGACAACATTAAAATAGGAAGTATTATTTAATGTCAGTGGCATAAAAGTGTAAATAACACTGAAAACTAAGGGGCATTCTATATGTGTACTTCTCTTTTAATAATATAGATGAAAGAAAAATGTTTTAAATTAAGTCTATTAACGTTTTCCAAAAATGATATTATCAATCTAGAAAAGGTACTTACCATTTTTAGAATCCTTTGTAAGTATCTTAACAGTAATGTGGAAGCACCTTAGTCTAATGGTTAAGGTATAAAGGCTTCTACATCCAGGTCTGGGGTTCGACTCCCAGACTATGCAATTTATTGCAGATTTTCTCAAATCCAGGTTTCAAGTCCCTGAGAGAGCGCGATTTATTAGGCAACTATACAGATTATGGAAGGAATGATTACAGGAAACTATGTGATTATAGAAGGAATGATTACAAAAGATTTTCAACATGGTGCAAGTAAATCTGGTCAGGCGTGGATCTTCATAGGACGGCTCAGATGATGCAGTTAGGCGTAGATCTTAATAAGACAGGTAATATTATCGGTTGTCGAATCGTCTATGTAATGTTCCTAATAATTGTAATATCATAATAAATCAGCGTTAAAAAAAGTATCTTAACAGTAATTTTTTTTGACAAAGTAAATTATTTTTTTTGGAAGAATAAAACATCAAATGGTATTTTAGATAAAATTTCATTATAAAATTAATTTATATCAATAAATTAGATAAATATAATAATATGGAAAATAATATCCATTAACACATGACACCATTATCTATTATAGTTTACCATGTTAATTCCGTCCTTTTGTGTTTGCGTACTAATCGCCAAGCTCCACCTTAGCTATAGACGGTAGACGTGTCCAAGTGCAAGATTAATATCCAACAAAATACTTGAACATAACATAAATTGAGTTAAAGTTGAAATTAAAAGAAAAAGGTGAAAAGAGAAGACAAGTTGACATATATAGAAGCAGCAAATCCACAGAAACAAAAAGCAAAAGAGAAAAGCTGAGGACACACTGGTGCAGAAGAATGGTTAACAGAAGTTCTGTAGACAGCGACGTACATTCAGCTCTCTGCCATCTTGACCAGGTACTTAGGACGGCAGGTTCCATGACAGTCCTGCAACAACTAAAACAACATGAAAACAGATTTTCTGACATCAAATATATATATTGAGAACTATGAAACCTTAAATAGAAAACTATGAAAACCTAACCAATTCTTAAGTTTTGGCTCCCAAAGTGGCTACAATGTTAGGAGAGATCTTTCTGATGTTTCTGAAAGGCGGATAGAGCAGTCCCTTAGTGAAATTCTCATAAAACAAAGAAGATCCAGCAAATGATCTAAATAGTAAACCAAGTTGTCTTGACCTAGTGGTAAAGAGACTCCGGCTGGAGCTTCTGCCCTGGGTTCGATTCCGCTTGGTCATCGGAACTAGCATTAAATCGCAAAAATACGTGGGTTGTCGTCGACCTCAGAGGAATTAGTCTTGGGTCTAGAAAACCTTTGATCACCCCCTGGTTAATCAAAAAAAAAGTCTAAATAGTAAAGGTGAAATTTGATCTAAAATCAATTGTAACAGATCATCTTATAGATTCTTTTATGGTGGAATGACTGAAAAGTTAGGTATCTGACAATGCATCAGTTTCTTGAAACAGTTTAAAGAAATCTAATGTACTTACACGCTGCTAGAAGCATGTCATTACGGACACGACTGGCACCAGACACATGATCAAACCAAGACGTGAGGCCGGAAAATGTAAGAGTGTGATTACTAAACTTTAAGAATAAATAAAATGGTGAAAATGAGAAGATTTTTTTTTTAAAAAAAAAGTGAAAAGAAGAAAAGGGAAGAAAATTTTGTAAAATCTAGAGTAAAATTTAGTGTGTATTTTTTCTGTTTGTATACAATTACTCGATTGGTAATTTTTTGAACCAAGAGTAAATATATATATGTGGAGTAAAAATTTACTCTACAGATACCATAAAATCACACCTTAAGAGTTATTTAAGAGTTCTAAAATGTTTAAATGTTAAGATATTTTAGAACATGAGTGTTATTTTTTTAAAGGTGGATTGATTTTTTTTTCCAAAGGTAGACAATTATGCAAAGATTTGAAAACAACCCATATTTTAAGGGGTTTAAAATGTTTAAATTTTAAGATATTTTAGAATATGAGTGTTATTTCTTTAAAAGGTGGATTGATTTTAGGTAGACTTATGCAAAGATTTGAAAAACAACCCATATTTGGCAAAACTCTTCAAAGGTTTTACGGAATTTGAACTAAGTTAACCCAATTAACATGTCTAATTGATCGAAATCAACTTATTTAGATTGTTACTATATGTACAGAAAAGTTAAAAATTAAAAAAAAAATAACGAGAGGATTATCATCCTGCATGAGGATAGTCATGGAAACACCAGTTGAGCTGCAAAGAAAATAGAGTATTTGCACTCCATGCACACAAAATCCACCATATTTGCACTCCATACACAATATCCCCTCAATTTTCCTCCCCTCATCTTTACCATTTTCTCCCCATTCTATGGTATCCCACTTATTTTAGGATATTGAGCAAATTAACTCAAGAAAATATTCAGCTGGAGTTGCTGAAAATAGGTTGGAAAGAAGGGTTTTCTTTCTTTAACTATCACGTCGTCTGCCGTCAAAAAAAAAAAAAAAAAGTATCACATCGTTTTTTTTTTGGACAAATAACTTAAATAAGTATCACGTCGTTTAAATGCCAATGAATAGGTGTGCGCAACTTGGTTATCTTTTACTCCCTCTTTTTTAAAGATATATATTCTAGACTTTTCACATATATTAATAAATCACATTAAAAATGCATTGATTTTTGTGAATAACAATTTTCCATAATCTTTAACCAATAAAAATCCAATAAACACAATTAATTTTTTTGAAGTTAACAGATTTTCACTAAATAATACATTGAAAAAGTAAAAAAATGTATTTTCAAAACAATTTTTTCCTAAAACATAGATCTTTAAAAAACAGAGGGAGTATTCAATTAGACATAGGTATTTAATGTTTTTAGCCCTTTTCTCAGTTTCTGGTTGCATGCATATACTTTGAGTTTTGACCTATAATATATACACTTATATTCATCTTATAGTGATATATTTTATTAATTGTTAAATAAAATATACAATATTTTAGTGCTGTATACATTTGTAGTATTTATAATATAAAGAAATTTAAATTTGATTTGATTTGATTTAGCAAGTCTGAACAAACTACCATTTTTTTTCTAATGCTTACATTCATTATATCTTCTAATTCCCAGTATTTTGAAGGAAAAGAAACTATTGTCATTTTAAGTTTTTTGTCACAAAAATCTTCTAGAAAAATGACCAAAATATATTTTATTAAAGAGACAAAAGATTCTTATATCCTAACAATAACAAAAAATAAAAACCAATAAAAAATTAAATTTATTGTTTTATAGTTTTTATTTATATATTTTCAAATTTGAACTTTTGTATAAAAATAATTCTTGGAGTTTTTATTTTGTTTTTTCAAATTTTCTTTTCAAAATTTGAAATAGTTTTTAAAACTATTTAAAAAATATTTTAAAACTTTTATTTCAGAACTTTTAATATTTATTTTTTATTTTTAAAATTTTAAACCACCCCAAAAATCCAATCATTAACTTTTAACCTTATGATCTAGATTAGTTAATTAAATGAATATATTTGGTCATTCAGATCTTTATATGCAATATTTGTGACAATTTTTTTTAAGGCTATGTAGGGGTATTTTTCGTATTATCACATTCAAACAATTGAGTACCTTCTAGTTGGAGCCTTGCTTTAGACGATAAAACAAAAAAGGTTACCAGTCTCTTATCAATACTAATGAACTTCATCTTTCCTGACAAAAAGGGTAACTTTTTATTGGCTTTACCGTGTTGTACAAGATATACATGTGAGGTTGGTCCATTTTTAGCTCATTAAATAAAAGCTAAATTGTTCATGCTTTTATTGGCAGACGAACACAGAAAATTAGACAGGGAATCAAAACCCTCTAGACCATTCTTTTAACACTATAAAAACGCATCATCATTACGAGTAAGAACATAAATACATAGATCCAAGTGACTTTTATACACAACAAAACAAAGGAAAACAAAACATCAAAATATTAAGAAAAAATTGCCAAAAGGGAACATAAAAACAACTACATTGTCCCTTTGCCATAAATCATTTTTTGGTCCGTTCTGGACTCAGATACCCCTGAATAACTTTAAAAATTCATATCAATTATTTTAACAGTCAGAAAAATATATTTTTTTTTTCAAAATGTACATAAACAAAAAACTATACTATGAAAAATATTTTTATAGACTAAATATTAGTATATCAAATTTTCATATTTTGATCTACGGACGGCAGAAAACTTAATCTACTAGTTACGGGCCGTAGATTGTATATTCGGTTAATAATTTAGTTATCTACATATGGTAGAACTATCATATCTACCATTATATACTTCTCTACCGTCGTAGAATTATTCAGCTGCCAATAAATACATTTCTACGATGGTAGATTTATTCAGCTGCCATTTCGCTTATTTCTGGATTACAGTTGATTTCAATAACTATATTTCTTAATATATCTACGTATGTTTACTTGGTATTTTCTACCAAAATATTATATTCTACCGTTGCTGGGTTATGCAACCTACTGTTTTATCTACTTTCTATGGCAGTAGAATGTATACTCTACCAAGTTCGAAATGTATATTTTCCTAAAATCTTTCCAATTTTTTTGTGTTTTTATCAATTATTTATGAAACCAACAAGTATATTAAACTCTAATTTCTATACACACTAAACTTTAACTTATAAACACTAAATTCACAATCACCATTTATTTGATTTAGGCTTTAGGGTTTGAACCCTATGTGATTAAGGGTTTAGGGTTTAAACCCTACTTGTAGTGTGAACTATATTTGTAAATCTTAGTGAAATAACATGTTCGGTGTAATGGTTATTAAATACATATAATATCTTCATCATTAAATAGCTGTTCATCATTGTGATTTATAAGAAAATGAGTATAGTTTGCTTAGAATGGCTCTTGTGAGAGAAAATCATGAGAATAGAGTGAAACCTCACAACTAAAACACATTTACTATTGTTTATGAGAATCCGAGTACAACACGTAACACATATATAACGATTAACAGTAACTAAATCCAAAGTCATAACAACTCTCACTAAGTATCCACTATTCGAGCTTGAACAACCTTGAAGTAGTTTCCGACACGAGAAACATAGATAAGCTAGGAAAGTGTATTCTGGTGCAGGCGCAAGACCAAGAAGAGCTTCAGTTCCTGTTAGGAACAGTCTATTACATAAGGAACATTTACCCGGAGGTGGAACTTGAAAAGAAACAGAACCATTTTTACAACCTTTTCTGTATATCCCATGAAAAGAAAAACACAAAATGGGTTATTCAATCAGCCATCGTCGTCTATTTGTAGTTCTTCATTCTATATTAGCTAAATAAATATTAAAATTTCATGTATTGCTAATGAATCACTCATTCTCTTCACAACCTCGCCTCTACAGCTTCTAATTTCCCGTAAAGGAGAGAAGTCAGTAACCAAATGTGAAGCTCCACACTCTGTAATGAAATCAGGGATCTTCTCCCTTGCAGCTCCCTAAATTGTAAGAATCAAAAGTTCATATTTCCCTTAATCATAACAATCCAAAGTACAAACGAAAGAGAACCGAAGAACTTACTTAAAATCGATTAGGTCAAGGAATAAAGATGAAGTGTATCTCTGTTTGAGACGGTAAGGCGCGGGTTCGAGATTCCGGTAAAGTGATTCACTTTGTTTCTGTCGGGAGAAGAGAGAGATTAAATCGAAACTCCCAGATTCTCTTGTAAGGAGAAGGAAGATGAACACCGACGACCAGGAGGAGGAGTAGGCGCCTTTGTTTAAGAAGAAACACCGGCGGAGCCAAAGAGGGGAAAAGGAATATCGGAGCCGGCGAATAAGGGACACTGGAGCCGGCGAAGTGAAGCAGCGTCGTCGAGTGTTCAAGTCTCTCCGATTTTCTCTCTACACGTAACAAAGGAGAGAGTTTTGATTAGGGTTCATGTGTTCAATTTGGGGATAAAATGGTGTCAGGGGATGTGTGTTTTGTTTTATTTCTTAATTAAATTTTTTTTATCGAAAATTAATTTTTTATTTAAAGAAAACAAATATAAAATATTGCGTTGGAATTATATTGGGGGTTTAATTGGATAAACACAAAATATTATTGCATTGGGACAATGTGGTGTTTAATATATGGCATAGGGACAATGTAGTTGTTTTTATGTTCCATATTTACAATTTTCCCAAATATTAATCCTTCTCATGGCCCCCCTTAAACGCACTTGCTCCGATATATCACACCAAATATCCATAGACAACACTCTAACCAAAGAACCAACTCCCACCGCAACTGCAACCACTACAAATTTGTTGTCGTTATCGGCGATATCCGAAGTGGAAGATGCAAAGTGTGAGTGTTGTGGCATGTCTGAAGAGTGCACGCCGGAGTACATAGACCGTATGCGTTCAAAATTCTCAGGGAAGCTGATTTGCGGGTTGTGCGCAGAAGCAGTGGAGCAAGAGATGGAGAAGATGAACAATAGTGAATTGGTGATGGAGAAACGGCGAGAGGAGGCAGTACATGCACACATGAGCGCATGTTCCCGGTTTAATAGACTAGGCCGGAGTTATCCGGCGTTGTACCAAGCAGAAGCGGTTAATGAGATTCTGAAGAAGAGGTCTAACAAGATGGTCAGAGCTACCAAGTCTGAAAAAGGTGGTCTCACTAGGAGCTCTAGCTGCATGCCTGCTTTGGCTAAGGAGCTAAAAGATCGTACATTTGTTAATAAGTAGAATATATATGTGTGCTTACGTTTTCTTTTTTTTGTGAAACGCTTACGTTTTCTTTTATGGGCCTGACTGGTGTAACCGCAGCGGTTGCGGTTGCGGTTGCGGGAGTTTGCGGGTGCTGGTGGTTGCGGTTTTAAGCGTTTTCTAGAGATTTGTACGACTGGTACAGCTGTTAGAAATTGTTGCGTTTGCGGGACTCTTATGACTGGTAAACTACCAAACGCAACATCTGTTAAATAATAATTTAACAATATTTATATTTTATGTAATTATAAAAATATTAAAAATCATAATAATATGATAAATATAAAATTTATATTTATAAAATCATATTATTCAATTTTAAAAATTTATAGAAAATATTTTAGTTTTGAATTTTTATAATATAAATTGAAATATAATATGAATACATTTTACAATTTCTATTATTTCAATTGAAAATTTTTATTGGATATTTTTAGTATTATTTTTATTTATTCTGTTTTTAAAGAAAAAAAATTTACCCTCTCGCAACCGCCCGCAACCGCAAACGCTAGCAGGAACCAGCTTTTGATTTTAAGAGGTTCGGAGCGGTTTGAAGCGATTTATAGCGTTTTATTGTGATTGTTTCGAAACGCCAACAACCGCTATAAACCGCAAAAGCTGCGTTTGCGGGTGGTAGCGGGAAAACCAGTCAACACCTATGTTTGTTTCTTTACAAAACCGTTTATTAAGATATAAAGTTACATGTAGAGAGGGAAAAAGGTATTAAGTTAGTTATATTTAGTGAAAGAAAACTATGGAAATTTTGGGTAGTGTATTTTTCTCCTGTAATATCTATAATGAAAAGTTCATTTCTCACTCATATATTTGTGGATAACTCGTGAATATAACTTTAGGTTTGTAAAGTTTGGGCAAATAATTTTAAGAAAAAATAATAAAGGCCCTAAGGGTTTTTCCTCACCTAAGCACGGCTCTGGTTGAGCACTTAGCGACACCATATGACTCGAGTCGAGGATCCGTCAACTCTATAATTTTGGGCTTTGCTTACTTTCAAAGAAGCATGAGCCTTGAGGCCCGATGAGGGGGGTTCGTTGTAGACTTTTCTTTTCGGCTTAAAGTTCGTTGTAGACTTGTAGGCCCATACAATTGTATAACTTGTAAATTGTAATGCACCACGTATCTTTCGCTTTTAACACGTGAGGGGCACTCTAGGCACTAATTTTGCCACGCACTTACTAGGTATAGGAAGATAAGATTATTTAGTTATAACAACTGAATGATTTTAATATACAAAATCGAGAGTTTGGCAATGATGTAGTAAAAAAAATAGTGAAGAACTATAAAAGAAACATAAACCTTATCCGATCCGTTGTCTCGAACTACGCTCGTGTAGGAGTTGGCGTAAAGCTAAAAGCTGGGTTCCACGGAACTAGGGAGTTGGTGTAATTACACGTTTCTGTAGTAAGCAGACACTCATGTGAAGAAGCTACGGAAACTTGAGTGATTCGCCTCTCTCAAAACACTAACGCTATGATTGCAAGCATTTGTAAAGGTGGTTTGTGACTTTGGAGGTGGTTAATTAGACTTAAACACGTTTGTTCATTACATAAATAAGCAAAATTTATCCCTAACGTTTAATTCAAAAAAAAAAAAAATTTATCCCTGACTACTATAATGATATCGACATATAATTTACTCTTACGTGGAGAGAGACACCTTAGGATAACCTAATTTGAGTGCAGAGACTGTTTATATCCGAGTCTCTGACTACGAGAGTGTATTGCTGCATGCAACGCAGCTGCGTACAAAGCATCTGCGCAAAAACCATTATACAACCTTTTTCACAGTCCACTGGTGCCCATTGACTCGTTGTACATATGCTTTTTTGTCTCCAAGTACTTATATTTCTTTCTTCATGTATGGGGACTGTTTTTTTTTTTTGAACTTAGCTTGTATGGGGACTGTTTTAGATGTAATATATTTTTGTGAAATTAATTAGCTATAAATACCTCGTCAAACCTTCCGATTTACATGTATCTTTTGTCCCCTTCAAACGCAATAAAAATGAAATAATTAATATGACAATTTATTCGTAAAGTTTTTCTTCCCATAGAAACCCATTTCTCTATCTTAACCCCTTTTAAAACTCACGTTTCCCATCACTCCACTTTCTCCTCTCCTCTCTCCCTCTAAAAGAGCTCCGGCTAGACCTTCACCGTAACAACCCCACCGGCAAAAAAACCTTTGAGTTTCATGGAAGAAGAACCTCATGAATTCTTACACACTGACCATTTCGCCGTGGATGATCTATTGGTCGATTTCTCTAACGATGATGACGAGGAAAACGATGTCATTGCTGATTCCGACGGGGCTAACACAACCACCGCCGTAGCCGACAGCTCTAGCTCCTCCTCCTTCTCAACCGCGGGTCTTCACAGTTTCCACGGTGACGTTCAAGACGGCACCAGCTTCTCCGGCGGCCTTTGCGTACCGGTATGATAATTAAAATCAGTCTCATATGTACGTTTGAACAATTAGGGAATTAAAAAGGAAAGAATAATTAGGGAATTAATCTCTTTTCTAAAAAATAATAATTAGGGAATTAAAAATATGTTTGCTTTTTTGCGTGATTATGTAAGTTTAGGAAATAAAATATATGATTGTAATTGCGATTAGTTAAATTTAAAAGGAATAAAAAGAAAATTTGATTGGTTAGTCGATTTTTAATTATTTTGAAAATATGTTTTTGAGTATTTCGTTGAAACACAGAGTGATGAGTTAGCTGAACTGGAGTGGTTGTCGAACTTCGTGGAGGACTCGTTCTCGACCGAACATGTTCAAAAGCTCAACCTAATATCCGGTAACAGGACCCGACCCGACTCAAAATCCGACAGCAGTCCGGTTTTCACCACTGACGTCTCTGTGCCGGCCAAAGCCAGGAGCAAACGCTCACGCGCCGCAGCATGCCACTGGGCCTCACGTGCGCTTCCCGAGGAAGCCTTTTACGACAACCCGTTCACAGGACAAACCACTATCTCCAGCCTCTACCTGTCTCCGCCGTCCTCGCCGACGCCGACGGCTCAACTCTGGAAAAAGCTAGCCGTGGACGCGTCCTGTCGGAAGAAAGACTCCTCGCCGGAGTCCGGCGGAGTTGAGCGACGGTGTGTCCACTGTGCCACCGACAGGACGCCCCAGTGGCGGACGGGTCCAATGGGTCCGAAGACCCTGTGCAACGCCTGCGGCGTGAGGTACAAATCGGGACGTCTGGTGCAGGAGTACCGGCCGGTGGCGAGTCCGACGTTCGTGCTGACAAAACATTCCAATTCTCATCAGAGAGTTATGGAGCTCCGGCGTCAGAACATGACCAAGTCCCGCCATGAGTTCATACATCACCGTTACGGTAAGGACACTGCCATGATTCTCGACGTCTCATCGGACGGTGATGATTACTTGATCCAGTGATCCACCATAACGGTGTCTGAATGATTCAATCAAATTTTGCTTTGTCTTAATTAAGTTTTGGAAATTGTTAGAATATTTTGTTGCTTTCTTTATGACATGAATTGAATTTTATAGTTAAACATACTTATACTGTCATTAATTTAGTTTATTTCGATCTCTATACCATGGATTAATCATCAATTAGGTAGTAACCTGGGCAGAGTGAAAAAGTTTATTAAATAATTTATTAATATAATTTTTTACCTAAATTTTCTTAATTCATAAACAATCACAATTATTTATTGCATTCGTGTACAGAAACCTCAAACATAGCTAAGTTCGATAATACAGTATATGAAACTTTCAATTTCTAAAAACATTCTCATTCGAGTATTTTAGTTGATGTAAACCTTAATGATTTTGTAATTCTTTTCTTTCAAAATGATATTTTTCAGTAGTTGTATAGAAAGAATTTTGGTTCAATAATACAATGGTTAAAAATGTAGGAATTAAAAATAAGTTGATTGAAAAAAATAGTGCAAAAACATTAAATTATCTGCGGTTAAATGAAAATGTTTCTATTTTAATATATAGAGGATGTTTAGATCTACAACATGTAAAATTATCTTTTCACATGCTCATACTTTTACCATTACAAAAGATAATAAGGCGATAATCTGTATTTTGAGAGAAGATTAATCTATATCATATATATACATGATAGAGGTGAAAAATCATAATGTTGAGATATTGGTGGGAGAGTGCCTGTGTTAGCGATATGTCGCCTCGATGATCAATGTCCCTATACTATTTTGTTGCATATTTATTTCAAAGTTTCTAGTTTGCAAATACTGTGATCTATACTATTAAAAGAGAATCATTCTAAAAAAATCTACTTAAACAAAGTTATTAGACCCTTTCATTTTTTTAGTCCAACCTATTACATATAACAAAATCTTATAACTAACCTATTTTATAGCAACTTAATAAGATTTTCCTTTCATTTAAATAAAATCTATTACTGTTATTGACTTTAAATGTTACTATAATCTAAACCGTTGACTTCTAGCATTTTAAATATGTGCGTAAGAAAGATTTGTATAAACCACTGTTTCTATTACTAATGTTTATATAATTTTTTTGTATCGAATAATGGTGTCGAATTAATTTAAAACAACATTGTACCTCATCTATACTATTAAAAGGGAATCATTACCAAAAAACTTACTTCAAAAAATTGTTGAATCCTTTCACTAACTAATTATTTTTGATCCAACTATTTGGAAAATTGATTTGCGGATGCGGGTTATGAGTTTTTTATGCGGATTTAGTATGAGTTGGTGGATTTTGGATCGCGGCTACCCGTCAACCCGCAAATTATTTAAAAATTAAAAATTAAAAAAGCAAATACTTTTTAAATACAAGAATTTAAAAATAATACTTTTAAAATTTAAGTCATGTATAATTTTTTATTATAAATATACTTTTATAGTAATTAAATTAAATAATGATTTTTAAAATATGTATATAACCTACGGATAACCACAAAATTAAGCGGAGCGGATGCAGGTACAATATTATTTGTTTGCAGGTTGTACGGGTCATATTTTTAACCAAAACAAAGTTGAAAATCCGAGGGTTGGTAGGTCAGCGGGACGAATTCGACCCGCAACTCAACCTTAACCGTACGTATACCGGATCAAGTTTTAAATTACAATATATTTTGATCTACATTTATACACAAATAGAATTACAAAAATACAAATATAATCAGAAAGAAAAAATAAATATTAAAAATTAAATTTAAAATAAAAGAAAAAGGACGGGTCAAAATCTAGTTGTTTCTTAAATAACAATCATTTCAGTTTTGTAGAAAATAATTAATAATAAACCAAGTAATACTAATATTTACAACCCAATTTGTTAGTTTCTCTGTCTGATGATTTAGTCGTACGAGCATATATACACAGCCAAAGTCTTTATCAGGATCAGTTTTAGAGTCAGAGTTATATTACATGGGTCAATAAGTCTATTTTACTGTATTTCCTCAATTTTCTCTGTAAAAACACAAATAAAAAAATTCATTGATTTCACATGGGTCATATGACCCACTTCACTATGAACTGCCTCCACCACTATTTCATATATGTATGTATCCGTATTGAGAGTTCTTAAAAAAATATTTCACCAAAATAATAATATTTTAATAAGAAAGCTTTTAAAAGTTTAGAAAACTCAAGCGAAAATCTTTATGACATAACCCTTTACACTTTTGAGAAAATTTTCTATTAAAATATTATTATTCTGGTGAGACATTTAAAAAAAAAACTTCCAATGAGGATGACTAAGCCTAGGCGTTCGGGTACCCGTTAGCGTTCGGATCGAGTTTTTCGGATTTTCGGGTTTACGTTCTTATGTTCCGTAGTAAAATTTCATTAGTACGGGTCGGGTTTGGATAATAACACTTCGGGTTCGGTTAAAAATTATATTGCATCCTAAAACCCATAAAGTAACCATATATCATTCGGGTTCGGGTTATATCAGTTCGGTTCGGATATAACCAAAGTAAAAAACAAAAACTTAAAAAAACATAAAGAAAAACAATTAAATTAATAAAAATTAATCTATCACACATAAAATTGCTAAAATAACAATAAAATGTTAAACCAAGTATGAAAACAAACGCTATTTGTAAACAATATACATTATATTATAGAGAGTGGACTTATTATTCCAATGAACAAATTATAAATTACTTATTTATAACTAATTGTGTACTTAAAACATTTTTAATATTGTTAATATTTATTATTATATATAATATTACATGAATATTAAATTTAATAACTAAAATACTTATATATATATTTCAAAATATTTATATTAACTATTAGTTTCGGGTTTTTCGGGTTACCCGTTCGGGTTTGATTAATAACACTTCAGGTTCAAATATTTTTTATACCACCCTACAAAACCTGTTCGGGTATTTTTACATTTCGGATCGGATAACGGGTCGGGTTTTTCGGTTCGGGTTCGATTCAGATTTCGATTTCCAGATTTTATGCCCTAAGGATGACCTAAGAAACCTAGTTGTTGCTTTATCTTTTTTTTGGCCAAAAAATAAAATTTTCAAAGTTTTTGATAAATTCTGTTGCTTTATCTTTATTAGAAAAGGTAAAATATACAATTTCCAAGTTCCAAAAAATTATACAATTTCCATATTTTTAGCATTGATGTGCTCAATTTTTTTCGGGGAACTATTTCATTCTCATATGCAAAGTTCCTTTTATTGTGGTTATGTTTTGTCATTACGAAACAATAAGTTTAACTTTTTCCATATCTCGATAAAAATAGTTGAATGTAAATATTAATTGCTGCCGGGACATGCAAGCAACCTAAGTGGTAACCCATTGTCCCTGCAAAGGTTAATAATATGTCAACGATTGCAATGCATGTGTCTCGCTCAGTCTTGGTACGAGGACCGTATACTAATTATTAAAAAGAAAAAAGAAGAATACTTGAAAGCATATTGGTCCAATTCGTTCCGTTTGGTTTGCTTCGATTCAATTTGGTCAATTTTTCTCACATATTATTAAGGATACTTTTGTCCATACAACTCTGTTTATTTGGTACGAGGACCGTATAATAATTATTAAAAAGAAAAAAGAAGAATACTTGAAAGCATATTGGTCCAATTCGTTCCGTTTGGTTTGCTTCGATTCAATTTGGTCAATTTTTCTCACATATTGATCGTATGGTTACTGGCTTACTGGAAGAATGCGAGGGTAATTTCGGTTTAGCATTGATACCGCGTCACTTGATTTTTCTGCACTATTATAAAGAAGATTTGTAATTTTTCTTTTTCTGGGTTTGATTGGGTTCAGAATTCCTCCTAGAAATTTCCGAAAATACCCTCTACTTTGTCATAAATGTATTCTAAATAATGGATTCTTTTTTAAATTTTTTTGTAAATGTAAATAATGGATTCTTGATTCCAAAGGATCTGTTGGGTTTATCGTAAACAGCGAACCAGGATAGTTACACAGACACGTAAGGAAGAAAATCCGACAAGAATCAATTTTCTCGTGATACCTTTCTTTTTTCGTCTCTTTCGTCCTAGTTTGTGACCAGATGCCGATCAAACTCAGTCATCAGAACTCCATATGCGTCTCTTGATATTTGTTTGACTTCTAAGTTCTAATCGACTTCTCAACTTTGTCAGGTTCTCTCTCTATATTTCTGTATATATATGTTCATGGTGTGAGGTAGAGCAAAACTTATTTGATAATGAATATGTATCATCTTTAACATATTGCATGCAGTGATGTTTTTTTTTATCAAAGCAATTATGTTTTCTAAAGAGATTACAAAGCCAATGTAATGATTGGGATGATAGTTCAGGAGAAATTATCACATACACTTAAGTTACTAGGTTTTCCTCAGTAAATTGCGTCTTTTGACCTCTGAAATTTACAACTTTTGTTTTCTTATTAAATCACATCCGCTAAATGGGTCAATACGTTGACCAAATCAGAATCAAGAATCATATTGTATTATGATTGCTAATTCTTAAAAAATGATACTTTTGAGTGTTCACGTTCTGACTTTGCTCTGTAAATTGCTTCAACTTAGCTCTGTAGATTAACATTTTTTTATCGAAACTTTTTCCAGGCGTTTACCATGTTTTACTGATCCATATGACTTATTTTTCACAAGTATTGAAACTTTTGATGTGTGACAGGTCAATAACAGGGCCTAAATATGAGTCATGTACTTCCATGGGTATGGAAGGCAGAAAGCAAACGTCTTCTATGGTTATTGGGATTAACATTTGCCCTCATCGTCACTTTCCAATACTTCGATTTACCATACTCTATCTCCTCTCTCTTCTCTTCCACCAAGATTCCCGTTTCAAGAAACTCAACTTCACTTATAGGAGACCGTGAGCATCGTAATAGTAACTTGACTCCAGCAATGGCACCAAGCTTCTCCCAAAACAATTCTACTTTGGTGGATGATTCAGCTCCAGCTGCATTCCCGCCTTCATTGCCTACTCCAAATTCGTCTCCGGTCAAGGAAAACGCAACCGCAGTCGCCCCTGCCGCTAGTGTAGAGGGACCAGCTGCGTTGCCTGGTTTGAAACCGTCTCCGGTTAAGGATAACGCAACAGTACATGTGCCTAGTGCGAAGGCCCCAGCTGCTTTACCTAGTTTAAACCCGTCCCCGGTTAATGAAAACGCTACAGGACCTGTGGCTAGTGCTGGGAACCCTCCTTCCTTACCAATGCCTTCAACTAAAAAAGATGCTGGTGATGCTTCTCCTGTTGTGAGATTTGTTCCTGAAGTAAAGGAGAACTTTAAAAAGTCTGATCCAGTAGTGATGTCAATATCTGAGATGAGCAAGCAGTTGCGTCAAAACCGTATATCTCTTAATCGTATTGCAAAGGTACATGATGATCTTGTTTGATACATTCTTACTTAAGAAGTAGCATTAGTATAATTATAAGTTATAACATGTCTTTTTTTTTTCAGAAACCAAAATGGGTTACTAAACCTGACCTAGAGCTTTTGCAAGCAAAACGTGACATTGAGAATGCACCAATTGATGACAAAGACCCTCTCCTCTACGCTCCTCTTTACCGTAATGTCTCCATCTTCAAACGGTGAGTATTGTTTTTTTTTCTTCAAGTTGCATCAAAGCTTATATACAAATACTAACTTGAGCTTATATTAAATTCATCAGGAGCTATGAGATGATGGAGAAGATGTTGAAGGTTTATGTATACAAAGAAGGAGATAAACCTATAATGCACACTCCTAAACTCGGAGGGATATATTCATCCGAAGGCTGGTTCATGAAACTTATTGAATCCAACAACAAATATGTCACAAAGGACGCTACAAAAGCTCATCTTTTCTACTTACCCTTCAGTTCCCAGATGCTCGTGGAGACTCTATATGTTAAAAACTCACATAGTCACCGCAACCTCATTAGGTATCTAAAAGACTATATCGACTTCATTTCCATAAAATATCCTTTTTGGAATCGAACTTCTGGAGCTGATCATTTCCTTGCCGCTTGCCATGACTGGGTAACGTGACTAACGTCTTCTCCTCTTTGACATGAGAATGTTTTTTTAACATTTCCGATATATCTATGGAGTTATATAGATGCAATCATTGATACCATTTTCTGAAAACGTATCATCTGTTTTTTTTTGTGACATTTCTGTATGTAAGTTGTAAAAATATTTGAGCTTTGAGATCACTTTTAGATTAGTATATGGTATTTTATGACATTTTGTCTCTGTAAGGCTATAATGGTTGGATATTTGAGATCATTTTCTGATGAATGTATGTCGCCTTGTGACATTTTTGTGACATTACGCTATGAAGTTGTAAATATGTGAGCTTTGAGATCATTTTTTAGAATATTATATATATGGTGATGTGTGACATTTTGTCTATGTGAGGTTATAATGGTTGGATCATTTACTGATAAATGTGTCCTTTTGTAACATTTTCAGGCTCCATCGGAGACAAGGAAGCATTTTTCTAGCAGTATAAGGGCATTGTGCAACTCAGATGTTAAAGAAGGCTTTGTCTTTGGGAAGGACACATCTCTACCCGAGACGTACGTTAGAGATCCCAAGAAACCACTAAGTAACATCGGTGGCAAGTCTGCGTCCAAAAGGCCAAGACTAGCTTTCTTTGCTGGTCAACCCGATCACGGGTACGTTAGGCCAATACTACTCTCTTACTGGGGTAACAATAAAGATCCTGACCTGAAAATATTCGGGAAGCTTCCGAGGTCTAAAGGAAACAAGAACTACCTTCAGTTTATGAAGACGAGCAAGTACTGCATTTGCGCTAAAGGGTATGAAGTAAACAGCCCGAGAGTAGTGGAGGCTATTTTCTATGATTGTGTTCCGGTTATCATATCTGATAACTTCGTGCCACCTTTCTTCGGGGTTTTGAACTGGGAGTCTTTTGCGGTTTTTGTGTTTGAGAAAGATATACCTAACTTGAAGAAGATTCTGATGTCGATATCGGAACGTAGGTACAGGCAAATGCAGATGAGAGTGAAGAGAGTGCAGAAGCATTTTCTGTGGCATGTGAAGCCTGAGAAGTATGATATGTTTCACATGATTCTTCATTCGGTTTGGTTTAACCGAGTTTTCCAAATTTCGGTTTAGAAGTTCAAACAGACAATTCATTTTTATACATTTTTACACAAATAAATCCATTAGGGTCTTTTAAATAAAAAAAATATTCCATTGACATGTGAATCCGGGTTAGACCGGCTGTGATCATATTGAACCGGTATAAAACAATAGTATCTATCTATCTTATTAAAACAGAAACATTCTGTTGGACCTAACATTTATTTTGTAAGTTTTTAAATTAAATACACTTTTATACTTTATAGTTAAACTTACATTAAATCACTAATATTCATTTCTTTATACTACTATCCATGTTTCCAAACAATATACTTATTTCTTTATACTACTATCAATGTTTCCAACAATATATTTTTATACTACTATCAATGTTTCCAAACACTATATTTTTATAAAATAACTAATATTTTTAGTAATTAATCTTAGTTATTAATCTTTGTTATTTTATATCTATCATTTTCTCTTTAAAATTTTGTAGAAACGTCATAATTCATAAATTGCAAAATAATGAACTTTAAAATTTGGATTATAAGATTACAAATTATGAAACTATTACAATTTAAATCAAATCAGATTACATATCGGTCATCCATCAGTTCAATCGGTTAGTCTCGGATTTTTGTGATTTTTTTAATATGATTTTTTTAAAAAAAATCTAAATTGAATTATCAGATCTTCGGATTAACCGGTATAATCACAATCGGGCTGGATTTAAAAACACTGATTTAAATGCAAAAATATTTTAAATACATTCTTTAAAAATTACCAAAATATTTGTTAAGTTATTAATGAAATTTTTCATCGTAAAATATTCCGCGCTTTCAAAGCGCGGATCAAGATCTAGTTGTTTATTACATTAGGAATCAGGAGCTACGCATGTGAACTGAAACTGCCATGATCAGAAAACCAATCTCAGTCTCTGGATTTTTCTGGAGTTATCTTCCTAAACTATCTCTTCTTGTTATGAGTTCATTGTAAGTTATAACCTTTTTTGGGGAAAGTTATACAGGGAAAAGGGCACTAAATGCAGATGGTGGTCTTTGACATGACTGGGGACATTTTTCTCTATCATATGTTTTGTCTGTCTCTTAAAACCTATCATTTCACTTTCAGTGTTTTTAACTTTTCACCAAAATTTACATAGAAACGTAGTATTTTTTATATTTGTAGACAACGCAGCATGGAACAAAAGAGTCGACGGAAGGGATAAGAAGTTTAGGATAAATATTAAATAATTTACATGGGTTAAAACTTTTAGGAAAGGTGTATTCAATCTTATATTTTAATTGATTTGATATTGTGAGTTTTTAGATGATTTTAGGTGAATTCGAAAATTTAATTGATTTTTGTTAAACGATTCTAAAATTTTATCTAAAATAATGAAATTTTTATTTTTATAACTAAAAAATTCTTTTCAAACATTTTAAAAATAATGAAATACTTACAAATTTTCAACTTAAATTTTGTTCAATAATAGTAAATTTTAGAGTAATTTATGAAATGAAAAATTCAACAACACTAGATTTTAAAGTGTTTTCAAAATCCATATTTGAATAATAGTGATTTGTCATTTTAATACAAATAACTTCAAATTTCTAGTTGAATGCATCTCTTTAGATTATATAATAGATACTTTAAAATTCACTCACATGTCTAGGTTGTATTATGAAAATTCAATTCCAAAATATTAAATTAAATGATTTGAATTCATTTTTAAAAACATGTATGGTTTTCTCTAAAAATTAGCACTTACATTATCATTTAAAATTAAATTATACAGTCACAAATTTTTTAAATTAAATAATCATTTAAAAAATAAATTCATTTCAATCTTACACAAATACGAACCTTAAAAATTATGGTTTTTATTTCAAAAAATACTAGCTAAGATGCGTTAATTATTCCATAAAAAGTAGAATGAAGTAAAAGAAACTTAATCAACAGTTTTTCTGTTTAGATTTTAGATTTTTTAAAATTTCTATTTGCTTTTTTTTTATGTTATAATTAGCTCTATCTACGGAGTTCTGGTTGTAAACATTTTTCCGGTTTGAGTTTATTTAGAAATAGTATCTTGTTTTTTTAATAAACTTAATCAAGTGTTTTTAATAAAGTTAATAAAGCTTTTTTTAATTCTTATGGAATACTTCACCTCAATTTAATCATCCAAATATTTTTTTGATGTCGTCTTTAAGAAAAAACTGTAATAAATTAACCACGCGTCTGTGGTCGGATGGTTAAGGCGTTCCATGGATTTCCAAGGGATCCAAGTTCGAATCCACACCACACCAGATTTTTATAACGCGTGGCTATCGAGGCTTTCACCTTCTCTCTCCGAGAATGGTTTACTATTTTTTTTTTTAAACTGTAAAAAATTTACAAGGTGCACAAATTATCGCTTTCTTTTGCATGAATAAAATAAAGTACTAGCTGTAGAACTTAACTGTACTGCAGCATGTTTTGTCTGCTCATCATTCACAACCGGAATCTTAACCTTATACTTACGAAAGTAACCGAAGAATTATATGTATAAAATATATAATAAGCTGCTCATGTTGTATTTCCATATTTCATATGCTGCTGTCTTCCAAATGTTTTGAAATTATTTTTACCAACCTTCAATAACAGTTGGCGTACCATTTGAAACTCCTCTGTCATTAAATAATCGTTTTAGTTCTAGTATCATAACTGAAGAAGGTGTCAAGTTTGGGCTGATTGCACTATAGCAGATAAAGAAAAATGTCTAGACTGCTGGACATGTCGACTTAATTTGGCAAAAACAAAACTGTACTTTCCCTATCGTTTCTAATAATCAAAACTAGATCATTGAACTGGTATGTGGAATGGAAAGTATATGTCATCGGCCATCAGTACTGGCAAGAAAATCATGATTTAATGTATTCTACAATATATTGGTTATGTATTGTGAAATGTTATGCTCAGTCGTTATCACTTATTTCCACAATTAACCATAGAGACATCATCATTTAACAAAAAGGTCCACACAGATATCCACGTAACATTTTCAAAAAGCAATTCAGCACCACGAGATTTAGACATCAGTGGTCCAGATTTGAATAATTTCGTAGAAACATAAATGAAACTGCTCATTGAATAATATTATGTCGACGATTAGTCCTTTTTGGTTTGGCCCTAACTTTAAAAACCATTGTCATATATAGTTAATCACTATTGTATGTGATTATACATTATTAACTAAGATAACGGGATGAAGAAAATATTTCATCTCGTTTTGTTTTAACAGGTTTTGTTTTCTTAAGGGAAAATATGATCTCAGTGTAACTTTTATTAAGTTAATAATAATGTAAAATACAATCGAAATAAAAGAGCCAAAGTTGTATTTTATTAAAAGCATAATAGATTTATGTATTTTAATTTATGTGAAACTTTACTTGGATAAGATTCTAATACAATAATTAGGGAGTTATTCTTGCGTTCACCCCTAGGGTGAACCTATAAGTTCACCAACCAATATGATTTAGTTATTTCAAATTTAACATTTAAAAAAAAACAAAATATTGCAAAATTATATTACGTTTTAAAAATAAAAAAGAAGTTAACACTAATTGCAAAAAATACTAATTGCAAAAAATATGTTTTTTCCAAAAAAAATTAACACCACAAAAAAACACTAAACTCTAAATGTTAAACTCTAAATATTTTAGTAAACCATTGGGAAAATTCTAAAACTTTGATTTTTTTTTAAAAAAAATATTTATAACACAATCAACAAAAAACTATACCCTAAATCATAATCCTAAACCCTAAACCCTTGGGTAAATCCTAAACCCTTGGGTAAATCCGAAACCTTTGGATAAATCTAAATTATTTTTTTGATTTTTTTAAAAATTTAAAATTTAATATTTATCCAAAGTCTTAAATTATTTTTTTTTGAAAATAAATTCTTTTTAGAGTAAAAAGTCTCATTTTTTGTGATTAGTATAAACTTTAAAATATATTTTGAAAATATATTTTTTTAGATTAAAAAATCTTGTTTTTTGTGATTAGTATAATTTTTATTTTGAAAGTATAATATAATTCGATAATATTTTGTTTCTTTTTTTAAAAGATATTAAATCTCAAATGATACAATCTTCTTGGTTGGTGGATCAAGAGGTTCATCCTAAAGAGTGAACCCAAGAATAAATCATAATTAGGTCAACAAAATCAATTCATTAATCCGGGCACACATTACGATATTTAAATTAGTTTCTACGAAAGCTTTCTTTGGTTCGAATGGTCTCTTGTTCAGTTGTTTCTTCCATTTATAACTATCGACAAACGTAGTTCAAAAAAAAAAAAATCGACAAACAATATCATCGGTCGGTGAATTCCTGTAGAATAAATTCGACAAATTGCAATAATAGAGTTTTGTACTGCTGCATGCACATATATACACACGAATTTGCGTGTAATTGTATTGAGTGGGTCCAAAACGACAACTAGACGCGCGTTTCGTTGACTACCTCCTCATACTCTCTTTAGAAAAGCAAAAACTTAGGGCATGTCCTACATTTCCAAATGTCTCTTGGACCACCTTTTGCCAATTAAATCATACAACTTGGGTTCTTTTTCCAATGTTTACCCAATCTATCAAAACTTTTTCTCCCGTCGACACAAATTATGCCTTTTTCCCTTCTTTATTCTTCTTTTTCTTCACAAATCTTTTGCTTAAATCATGTTCTCATTATTATATATTTTCAGAAGTGTACCATTATCAATTCAGAAGGAAAAAAAAAGATAACCGAAAATCCAATTTAATAGTCACACCAGAGAAGTTTTAGGGGGTATTTTAAAAGGTAAAAACACAACATATTTAATGTGACAATGATAAAAAGACACATCATGACTTCAAAGAACCAAACAACAATGATATGCAGTTTTTAGCACTGAGGCACGCAACTTGATTTTGCAAATTTTAGACATCTTTAAAACCAAAACCGTGCAAGGTACTTAGATTCGGTATGTTTGCAATCGACGTTTTGTCGGATTTACATTTAAATGAACATGCATGCTTGAGTCAATGGTTGAAATTTGAGAGTTTAGAAAGTTCGGTTTCCCGTGTATAGGAAGCGTTGCATGCTGGAAAGGTGGCGACGCGGTAAGTTATTCGATAATCCTTTTGATGATGACGCGTCCTTATATCGATATGTGATTTGTCTTATCCAGAAGCTGAAAATTAATCTACAACAAATCAACAATGCTTTGTGCATTTCTCTAATCACTAATGATAATAATTACGACAGAATGATTCGACATGATTTTTTTATTAGAGCATCTCCAACCCCACTTATTCCAAATTGAGAAATAGAGTTGAAAATTGAGTGGAAAATGGAGTGATGACAAAAAAATAAAAGTATTACTCTATTTATGGAGTAATGTTTTTTTTTGGTCATCACTCTATTTTCCACTTCATTTTCAACTCTATTTCATAATTTGGAATAAATTATGGAATGGAGTTGGAGATGCCCTTAAACTTGAACTTTAGACAGTGGCGGACCCAGCTTTTATTTTAAGTGGGGCCAATTTGCTATTAAGTAAAAAAATAAATGTTAAAAAAGGGGTTAAGATGGTATCGAACCTAGGTTTTGTGGGTTCAAGAAGTGGATGTAACCACTGGACTACTGATTTTATATGAAACATAAGTACAAATCAGAACTTTTATAAAATTGTTGTGGTGTCACTTGACACCATTGTTGTAGTGTCACTTCACACCATTCCATCCTTAGTGGATTCGCCTCTGACTTTAGGTTGATACATTAATTATGAACTTGTATTTTTTTAGTTTAGTCTCTTGAGTACCTAGCGCACGTACGACGTAACATGACTCTCATGAACTACTGAATATATCTAGTTTAGTGTATTACTGAGTAATAATCCGCACCATGAAATATTTTATAAAATTTTAAAAAATAATTGTAAAATAATAACAAAAGTATTTTAAATATATTTTAATTATTTTATAAAATTAAAATTATAAAATATTTAAATTTTATTAATTCAAATATAATAAACATTTCTAAAGTTTTCAAATTAAAATAACTATATATGATATATAATTTAGTTTAAACGATATTAATATAGATATATACTTTCAATATGAATAGATATTGAATGGAATTTTCTACTCATATAGTCATATAGTTTTACGATCATTTGTTTTTTCTTATGACAAAAAATAAATAAATCATTGATCAGAAAATTTTCAATATTTCTTTAAACATTTTTAGTAATGTATAGTTGTTTTAATATGAAATATAATTTTTATTATATATTTAATGTTATTTTAATATATTTTGATGATAAAATAATAAAATGATATAGGTTAAAAAATTGTTATCAAATCATTATTATTCAAAATCATTAATGCCATATATGTTAATCATATCATAGTTTTTATCTGAGGAAAAGATGAAGAATCTGTTTGGTAGATTACAAATTAATATTAGATTTTAGTTTAATTAAAATATACTAGGTTTATATACACTAACCTATTTTAAATATTTTAAGTCATTGTAACGACGACACATGTCATATATCACAAGTTATAATTCTTCTCAATTAATATGTAAGAGATGGTTAAGTAGATTTTACATTTTTTATGGTTTGGTTCGATGGTGTTAAGAAATCCTGATTTTTGAATATTTTGCTAAGTATTTAACCTAATATTGAAACATGATATTCACATTTTGGAAGCTATAAGTAGTTTAGTAAAAAATCAATGATACTTTAAAAACAATTTTGGAAACATATGTTTATACTATAATTTTTTATTTTTTTATGTGTGTGATCGCTATGTATCTAGAGAGAGAGAGAGAGCTAGGAGATTGCTTTTGTAGCTAATCGATATACAAAAATAGCTAGCTTGAAATTAAATGTTTAATCTATCTTTTACATTAGAATGTATCTTTCATAAATAGCAAAATATCATTTTATCCGGTTTTCTAGAATAAGAAGGTGAATAGCACTTAATCAATTTTTATAATCTGAAAATTCATATTTTCTGTTATATATAGTTAATCTTTCCTTTCACACCCACCTATCTTTATCGTTTACCTGATTATATATGTTGGTTAATTCAGTTTTGATAACTATTTTGTGTCACCGATCTCTAAAAACTATCGCAAAAGCATTCTAATTTAATTATAAGATCATATAGTTATAAGATTTAACACCTTTAAATTCTTTTTTCGAATACATAATATATACGAGAAAACACTAACATGTTTGTCTGTTTAATTGCTATCTTCCACCAAATGGGTAACTAAAGACATCATGTTGGTAGAAATTTTATAGGTATTTCAAATAATATATTAAAATAATAATTAAAAATAAGTGATATGTGGTAAAATAGTGCATTTAAGCTCTTAGTAATGTTTTCAAATAGGAATATCTTTATGTTCTTTCTTTTACTCTTCTTAATTTTCACTTATTTTAGTTTTTTGAGAACATTATTAAAAACTTAACAATACAAATGCTCTGCCAATTTTCAGACCTCTGATTTCTGGTCCCAACAGCCATATAAAACTTGAATTAGTATAAGTATTAATTTTATAATGCATACTGAACATGCGGTTAAGAAACACAAAACGTCGTTCCTTGTCGCTACTTGAATTAGTATATATGTTATATTCAAAATTTTAACTAACTTTTCCTCTTTTTCTATAGAATGTCTTTAACTTGAATGTTTATGTTAGACTAGTTCCAAAACATATAAAAGTTATATAGAATAAATATAAAGTATGTAGATATTATAAACAAGTGTTATGAAAAAAAATGAATAAAGTTGTCATATTTGAATCATTCTCAAATCTAACGCACCCTGCCACGACCCACAACAAAGTTTAGTAATTCGATTTCACATGTGTGAAAACCGGTTTATCTAGAACCATTTTGTTTTTTTTGGTTCTCACCCTACTTTTTATGACACCAATTAATTAGCATAACAAGTTTTTCATGAGTGGAGATTTATAATTCAATATTATTTTTAGGTTTTTCTCTTTCGATATTATATAGAAAATAGAGTGAAAAATCCATCATCTTTGTAGTTAGTTAAAAAAAGAAAAAATCTTTAAATTGAATACAACAAAACAATGCACACATTCCAAAGATTTAATATTATTATTTTTTTTTATTATTTGTTGTTTTTTTGAATTGATCTAGACCAATCAAAAATAAATAGGCATTCAAAACAAGTACATGTTACAATATACCAACTAGTATTATTTACAATTTTTGTGTTTAACACTTAGAATATTCCAATGCATTACGTTTTTAAGACTGATAAAGCATTATATATTTTTCTCTCTTTAAATAGTTCGGCGAAATGAATTGAAGATGCAAGGATCTTAAAACGTGCATGCAGAAATCTGTTAACACTTTGCAGCTTAACAATCTCGAATCTAATTTGTCAGCCTAAACTCATATGAATCTTCTTTATTAAAACTAGAGGAACCTTTTTTTTTTTTGAACAACAAACTAGAGGAACCTTATATGCATTTACATAGAAACACGTACAAAATAAATTTATTTAATTTAATAAGTAGATAACGTTTCTGTAGTGACAAACATGATGATGCTTGAGATCACGACCAGGATAGTTGTACAATGTATTTGAGCTGACCACTTAAAATAATTAAAATAGTTGACACACCATTTTCAACAAGAAGGAGAAAATTCATAAAAATCTGATGAAAAGTCACGATCATGTATGACATAATAAAAGATTTATCCAGTCGGCACTAGGCACTACGAAATAACTTATCTCCTTATATCGATGTTTTCTTGAATTCTAAAGGGAACTTTTTTTTTTTTTTGACCAAAGGCTTGATTCTAAAGGGAACTTTTATTTCTTTCTATATTAATATACATCTGAAGAGAATCAGAAATATATATTTAACTGCATACTAAATCATACACTTCTACATAACTGCATTAGTTATACTGTATTCTTATTTTTCTTTAGTTTCAAATTACAGTTAAAACAAAAAATAAAAAAAAACATTATGGCTGAGTAATAAATAGCATTATATTTATAGCAGCATTATCGCATTAACTAATTACTAATAAACCTGTTTTTTAATGATGTATTATTTCTTTAGCTATGTTTTATGTCAATTTCACATTTCCGATTTTTTTTTTGAACAAATAGATCCAATTACTTAGTTTAGTTCCTATTGTCTTTTTTTTCTGACGGCAAACGGCTATTATATTACTCAAACTTGAGGTGGTCTGGGTAACCAGACCGGAATAGAACAACCAACAAAATGTAACTTTCTATGGAATGATCTAGTTTAGTTCCTATTATCAAAAAGATGTATTATTTTCTAATTATATTTTAACAAAATCATAGCCTATAGATGACAAAGAATGCCCTTTTCAGTATAAAATGTGATTACGCTATATTTCACTATTTGTAGCATTTATCCAATTTTTCAAGTGCTGAAGATTGATTTTGCTAATATGGTCGTTTAAGAACTATAATTAGAAATAAATGACATCAGTTTACTAAACTATTTTTTTTTGACAAACTAAACTATTTTATTTAATATTATAAATTTGTGGATATTTTATTAAATAAAGTATTTTATGATATTTGATAACCGAATTGTTCTACTATTCTACTGTTGGTTTTGGATTTGACCCAGACCTGCAGTCAGATTGATATTCAGCAATCCAATCAATAATTCAGTTTGGGTTTAATATAGAGATTTAATTAGGAAAATTAGGCCTACTAACCATACAAAAAACATATATTCACTAACTAACCAAAATCTCTCCCTCTCTCCTATTTTCTCTTCCTATCTCTCTCTATCTTCTCTCTACAAATCTAATTTCTATTTTTTTTTTGGTTTTATGGCAAATAAGCCCATTTAATTATTATAAATCTTAAAACTTGGATATAAAAAAAACTTAAAATGTTTTATTTCTTTTCCAAAGTTTGTTGATTTTCTAAAGTCAGTATGAAGTTAAATTTAGTTTTTTTTAGAAGAGTCAATACTAAAAGCATGATTAACGGTAAGGAGCTTTTAGAAACACTTTTTTATCTGATTTAAAAGAAAAAAACGAATCAGTTGCGGGTCGTCACGTGTCAGTGAAACCCGCGAACTATGGCAAAACCCTCCAAACTCGCCTCTTACCGAAGAGGCAAAAGTGATAGTTCTTGTGAAAATGGTAGGGTCTGCATAATTTTTTTTTTTAAGAGACAGCTATAAAAGCTGCCTTTAAACATGCTCTAAGGATCCGATTGGAAACTCATATGGAGTAAATAGGTGAAATAATAAAGAGTTTGTTCTGTTACTCTGAGTTACTCCACGTTTTCTGAGAATAAAAAGAAAGTGGAAAAACAGAAAAAAACAAACAAACTAAATATCTGTTTTCCAGCGTAACTGAGTGAAAATTTTTATTCACCTCCTTCTACCTGATTGGATGTATCTAAGAGGGAGACAGAGTAAAACAAATTTACTCCACTTTTTATTATTCTAACAATACCATCCAATCATACACTAAGTCGCAGACAAATATTGGATCATGATTTTCCAAGGTCTAAAACTCGATTAAAACGTGTTGTAGGTTGTAGCAAAGTAGAAAGTATTTAATATGTCGAACCTGCATATATAACATGTCACTAATGATGGCTAGAACTAACAGATTAATATAACTATTGTGTCAAGTCTGATGACAACGTATGATGGAAAATTTACCAGAGCGCAATAATAGATTTTGTGGATAATCAGAAACCCAACATGACGAACCAATTCAGGATAATCAGAGAATGCAATGCTAAATACAAGTAAGCATATAAATACAGTACTCTTTAAGCATTTAACAAAATAAAATAAAATAAAAACATGTTAAAAAAAACATGTAGAAACGAAGGTTGATCTCTAAATTTTCATTTCTTATCAGCCAGTAAACTCATATATTCCTTCGAGACTTTTTAGATCTTCCGAAACCACTCCATTCACTCTAAACTTCGTCTATTACGTTATTTGGGAAAACTACCATTTTATATCCAATATATCATGATATATTTAATTTATACCTGATTTATATGGTCGTGCCAAAATATATCTGAACTTTCGTGCCAAAATATATTTGACCTATAATTTTTTGGGCGAAATCATACATCCGTTGCTACATCAGCTGCCATGTCATCTACTTTTGTTCGCGTGAACGCAACGTCAACTAATTTTGCTGACGAATATGCTATATGTATAATTTTTTTTTGAAAAATTAAATAATATTTTTATAAAAATAAATTTTTAGAAAATGTAAAATTTTATAAAATTTTATTATTTAGTAAAATTAATAAAAAAATAATTAATTAACTAAATTTTCATCTTATATATAAAAAATATATTCGTAAATGTTTCAGTCATATCACAAAGCATCCTTATAAGAGTTATATATGTGTTGTAATGGTTCAAGTTTAATGTTACTGTTGCAGACGTGTTAGTCTTGATTAATCATGGTTGTTTTAATCTAAATTTTTTAAATGTAAATAACATACTCATGATTAATAAAGCATAACAAGACTATAACACTAGCTTGAATTTGAATCATTACAACACATATATAACTGTTTTTTTCTAACTGCATATATAACTCTTATAAGGACAGTTTGTAATAAGATCGAAACATTTACGAATATATTTCTTATATAAGATTAAAATTAATTAATTAATTTACTTATGAAATTTTATATTTTCTAAAAAATTATCTTTATTAAATGACTATTTATCTTTTTAAAGAAAAATTGTACATATAGTATTATCGTCAACAAAATTAGCTGACGTAGCATCCACATGAATAAAAGTAGATGACATGGTAGCTCATATGGCGATTGGTGTATGATTTTGCCAAAAAATTATAAATCGGGTATGTTTTAGCATAGTTATATAAATTCAGATATATAGCACGACCATATAAATCGGATATGAATTGAACATATACGATATGTTGAGTATGAAATAGCCATTTTCCCACGTTTCTTTGATCTTTCGTTTAGCTGACGTAGCATTCAAATGAATAAAAGTAGATGACGTGGTAGCTGATGTGGCGATTGGTGTATGATTTTGCCAAAAAATTATACATTGGGTATGTTTTAGTATAGTTATATAATTCAGATATGTTTTAGCACGACTATATAAATCGGATATAAATTGAATATATCACGATATGTTGAGTATGAAATAGCCGTTTCCCACATTTCTTTGATCTTTCGTTTAGTCTTGTACTTATTCTAATTTAAGCGTCAGATAAATATTAAGAAAAAACCCTCCTCATTGTCATGATTCTCATTGATGCTGGTTTTTGACTTATTTTTAGACCATATTAAAAAAATATTAACGATATAACTAAATAAGTAACTATATTATTTTGAGAATTATTAATATATCTATATGTTTAAATTTTATTTTAAAATTATATACTTTAAATTTAGAAGTATAATTTAAAATTTAAAATTTAGATTATAATGTATATATCTATTTCAAAATATACGAATTTTTCTTAAGTTATCAGAACCTTCTTTAACAGTTCCACTTGCACATGAAAAGAAATGACCTTAATTTTCGCTATTATTTAATATCAATTTTTTAAATTCTGATAACCCTTTTAAAGTTCAAACCTATTCGAGAATACTATAAAATTAATACTACAAGTTAGCATTCAAATATACTTTCAAATAGCATATAAATAATGACTAAAGTAGCAGCATTAAGTTGGAAAAATATTATCATAAATATCCTATCATCCTTAGAACAGATCTTTATCTTGCTCAATAGTAAACAAAAAGAAACCCCAAGGAAACATGATTCGTGAAAGGAAAACAAGCAAATGCAGATTTGTAGTGATTATTTTAAGAGATCTTTGGATCCAATACGAAGAAGTCTCTGTCCAAACTGCATGTGATCATCAGTGAATTAATATAGAATGATCACCAGTTTTCTTGAATATCTTCGGTGGATTCCTTGTGAAATAAGTCCAGATTTTTTATGGACAATCATTACGCGATAGTCGGTTCTTTCTCCGACGTATTTGGATATCAAGGTCATCAAAAAACAAACAAAAATATAGACTTGTTTTTCTGTCAAAATAATATATTTTTTTTGTCAACACTGTTAAAATAATATTATTTTGGAGTAAAGGCATATATGGATTTATGTTGTTGTCATGATTAATTAAAAAAAATGTACGGTTCTTTTAAATTTAGCATATTAGAAATCAAATTTAGCATGTGGGTCCTTTTCTTTCTTTTACTCACTAAACTTAGTGAAATATTTGTCCCATATCTCCCCTATACCCACTACTACCACACCCCCCAAAACAATTCTTGTATAAATAAGGGAGTGATCAAGAAATGTAGACAAATGCCCATTAAAGTCTGCCTCTCATTTTCCTTCATTAACTCATTCCCCCAAAACAACACATTTTTATCAAATTCTCTTAACTTTTTTTCCTTAACATAATTCCTTTTTACCACCCAAAACCTCCAAATTCGAGAAAACAGTGGTTAATGTGCCATTGGTGTTTTTGGTATAAAGCTCTTCTTACAAGAAAGATCACCAATGATAGGTTTAGAGAGTACGTCCAAGAACTCTGCGACTAACACAGTTAGTCAAGAGAGCAAGAGAGAGACCAAACCGGTTAGAGATTCTGGTAAGCATCCGGTTTACAGAGGTGTCCGAAAGAGGAGCTGGGGAAAATGGGTGTCAGAGATAAGAGAGCCGAGGAAGAAATCTCGTATATGGCTCGGAACGTTTCCTTCACCAGAGATGGCGGCGCGTGCACACGATGTAGCTGCTTTGAGCATCAAAGGAACCTCCGCTACACTCAACTTCCCTGACCTCGTGGACTCTTTCCCAAGGCCAAGCTCCCTCAGCCCTCGAGACATCCAAGCCGCAGCTCTCAAAGCTGCACACATGGAGATCATCACGACAACCTCACAATCTTCTCCTTCTTCGTCTCTAGCGTCTTCTTCTTCGCTTGAGTCTCTTGTGTCTTCCTCGGGTACTGGCTCGGAGGAGCTAGAGGAGATTGTTGAGCTGCCGAGTTTAGGGTCCAACTATGATGGTACGACTCAGCTAAGTAGCGAGTTCATTTTCTTTGACTCTACAGACTTTTGGGTTCATCCACCACATCAGTTGTCAGAAGTTGATTATGAGATGATTCCCGGGTCATTATCACAGGATTGGGATCTTCCAGGACTGTTTAATTATTGAGTTATAATCAGATAAAAAATACTCTACATATGGCTTACTAGTAATGATGTTTTAACTTTGTTTTAGTGAACACTTTATTTTGTGGTGGATTGAGTTAGGATTATTTGTCTCTGCTCATCTTTTCTCAATGCGTGTTTGTGTGTGTGTGAGCTCCATATATGAATACTTGTACATAATTTCGTTTTTTTCAGTGTGGAAAATTATGAAAAATAAATAATATTGAACTAGTAGCCAATGTAAGGCCACGTACTATATGTTGAATGTTAGTTGTTGATTTGAGATTACCAAAAATTAGTCATGACGAATCGTTGTTGTTGCCTTTTTAGACTATAGTGATATAAATTAAGATAACCACCACTTGAATGGTTCGGCCTTCGACTCTTATTGTATAAATCAATGCGACTTTGTACTCATTGCATTTCCTTTTGTGAACCAATACAAAAGAATCTCTTCTTCTGTCTTTCGAGCACTAAGTGTAATATTGTAATACAAGTAGCTACCTTGATTGGAATATGTGTGTAAAAACAACTGTAATGAATGGTTCGAAATGGATTCCATTTTTTTTTCTTCTCTTTCGTCACTACCTACGTCTTTTTCGTTTTGTTGTTGAAAAAAGCCTATAGACTTTAATGATTACACTGTAATTAGAGTCCGTCACTGTCCATTAATTTTGTTGAGCAGACATAATTCGAAAGAAAAATCTATTGAAATGACTTCCCTATAAGTAAGTTTAACGTAACTAATAATTGCAATATATATGTTCAATCTCCATAAACCTAAATCTTGTAACTTTTTGGAATTTTTATTAAACGATGGTATATTAAGAACTAAAACTTGTATACAGACAGGCGTAAAATGTTTGCTTAATGGTTTGTTACAGTGTTTTTGTGTCGCAACCCAAACTAAAATCCGCATATTATTGAAAAAACATTTGTTGATAAATCTAACTTTTGTGAATATTTTGAGTTTTTTCTAGAGAGTAGTAGTATATGTTTGAAACTATGCTATTTTTCTCCTATCATAGCCATGCAAACACCACACAAAACAAACTAGGCGAACAATGAAAACTATAATGTAATTGAGTCATAACCTTTGAAAAACAGAATAAACTTTTTGGACAAACTTTTAATTTAAAATTAACTTAACCTTTTTTCTTGCTTGCCATTTCAAGGATTCTCTCAATAATTGTCTTTGTGAAAGATATTGGATAGTGGAGGCCGATATAGTAAGGAAAGTATATACTATATGCAAAACCTTAATTTAATATGTTTAGTCCCGACAATACAATATTTAATTATTAGCTTTACCAAAGAAGTTATAAAAAGCTGACATTTTGATTGTTTGGAGATTTTGTAATCAACGTCCAGGTAATAATAATTGATTAAAAGAATAACTACTTTAGAATAATGCAACCATCAAAGCCGTTTTATTGTTATTTTTTTTTCCATCAATATTTTATTAATAAAAGAGAGGAGGGACTAATCCCATACATCAATTCCAAAGCCCAACGACTTACAACCCAAAACCCAAATAACAAGGATGACACAAAGAGCATCCAAAGCCCAAAGCTCACCAGACAGAAACCCTAGAATCTAAGCCGACACGTCAATACGCCGTCGCTTCTATTCAACCGTCTCTCCGACACCACGTGTTACTTGTCCGCTTCATCACTACCGCCGGGAGAACCTACGCCGGAACTAGTGCGCGTCTCACCGGCCCCATCAGGAACATGCCTCACCGTGACAAACCGGAGCCCATGACCTTCACTCCCAATACACCGTACCCGGTTTTCCTTCTAGGTGTTAATATCATCGGAGAGATAGATTGCCGAAACAAGATATCATCCACCACTGGTAGAGCACACACCTACAGGACAAAGTCGCCGCACGGAAATCACCATCTCACTCCAGACACAGCTCTCTCTTACATCAATAAGAACTCATCCCCGAATCATCAATCGAGACCACCAGAACATAAAAAAAACCCTAAAATAGATCGGAAAAGACCCCCGACAACACAAGGCAAAGAACGGCTTCACCCTTCGGATCCCAGGCCGGCGTCGATGGAGCTGTGAAAGCCTCCACCTCCCGGAGATAGCCGGCGATGTAGAACTGAGGAAGCCTCCACTCCCGGAAACTTTAAACGGCGACGACGGAACTATCGGAACTTCCGCCTCCCGAAACACACTCTAACTCAAACTGATGGCCGTCACACCACACCACCGTCCTTCTTCCTCACAGCGAAGCCAGAGAGAGCGGATTTGCGACCGTTCAAAACTCGCCGCAAGCGGAGCTCTTTCCGGAGCAAAACCCTAACCCCAGATCCGTAAGTATATCGGAAAGGGACAACAGATCGACGCACACCGTAACACAACTAGACTCAAAGGACAAAGGAGGGAGCCACCGGCGCCGGCACGCGCTCGGACGCGCAACCGGACGTCGGAGCTTCTCCCCACACGTTTTCTCTCTCTCTTCGCTCTCTCAACAAGTTGATACTCAAATGGAGTCCCGCCGTTTTATTGTTATTGTTGCTCGAGTTTTTTTTTAATTTTTAAAAAACTATGATTTATCAGTCATTCCAGCCATCTCATAATACATTTATTATTAGCTATTATTCCTTATATAACTATATATATATATATATATATAAATCGCTCAATATCAATACATATACTCAATACTATATTGAACGTAAAATGTGTACTAGAGGAATCTCATATGACTCATATTCGAATATGCAGTATCTTGAGTAGTCTTGAAAGCTTTGCCGTCATATTTCAGGTTTTGCATCTATAAAGAGCGTAAGTATAGTCTTTATGCTTGCACTGGAAACATGATGATCCCACTAAATTAGCAGGTTTCTAGTTTGTTAATACATTATAACATCTCTTATGTACTATCAAATAAGATATAGCAATGTTTTTTCAAATCAGTTATCAGTTAATTTTGGTTTTAACAAACCGGCATCGATCTCAAACAGATCCTAAAACTTTCAAACTAGATGCATATACACGCATAATCCCTTATGATTTAAGAGAAAAAATAGATATGAATTTTGATCCAAAAAAAAAAAATATGAATTAAGAGATGCTATAACGAGGAGTAGAAATGGTAAATGACTGTTTGGAAAATAAAGTTGTTCAATACTCAATATCAAGAAACAATTCATGCATCTATTATTGCAGAGTGGCAAACTAAAAGTTATTACATTTAATAAGAATATTTTAAATTCGAAATGACATTGTAACGGTAGCTGAATGATATGTTGTCACATTAACATCATTATAATTGAATATACATACATGCAATATATTATATGATACTAGGGGTCGACCCGCCCTACGGGCGGGAAGTTGTAATAAAAACTATTCCATATGAATTTATATTAAATTTATGAAACATTTCAAAATTATTATAGATTGAAAGCAATATTATAAACAAATGAACAATGAAAAGAATTTTGAGATCATTTGGTTATTTTTAATAAATAATTTGTTAAAATTTGTTATTATCTATATTAATTCATTGCATATTCTTTATGTTAAATTTTGCAAGAAGAAATTATAATAATGTTGATGTTTCTAACGAATTTAAGGGGGTAGATGGTTTATTAATGTTATATCATGTACGTTATATAGTGGTAGTTGTGTTTCTTATTATGATTTTGGTGCATACAGAATACTATATATAGTTTTTGTGAGGTATTTGCGTTCAACTATCTATTGTAAAATATCATTGTCTCTGTTTCAGGTTTGCAGTTGGAAGTAATGATTGTGTGAATGTCGTTGGTTTCTGATAATAGTGTGTGCGCGAAAGTGATTACCATTGGACAAAAGGTGGAGGGTATTGGTGCATGTATCAGCGAGTTTGACTGATTGTAGTGTTAATATAGTTTAACATTATTGTTAATCTTAGTTTGTGCATACTTATTGAAAGTATTTTTTAGATAAGAGTACCTGGTTGAATTGGAGAAGCGTCTGTGGGTTGACTTATTTTAATTTTTGGTGCAAGCTTGTTCGTTGGACGTTTAAAGATTGGAAGATAAAGCCCGGTAGTGCTTATATGTATTTACAAAATCTGTCAGTAGTTTTTTTCGAAAAAAAAATCTGTTAGCAGTTGTTGACTATTATCTTTTGTTAGGATGTTCTTATTTGGGTTCGTGAATCATGTACGGGCCTTTTAGGATGGAATTAGGATGTTCACTGTTTATTTTTATTCTCTTCGTGTGTTTCTTTTTTTTTTCTTAGCGAGGATATGTGTCACAAATTCTTTTCGTGTGTTTGTAGTAATAATTCGTTAGTTAAGCCATTTTTTTATTTATTTCTTTTGTTAAACCATCTTTAATTTTTTAATCTTTACTTGTTGCAGAGATAAACTTTCTAATAATCATATTTATGAATATATTCTGCTAGCATTTTATATATCTTTGTTTATGTGGTAAATGTAGGTAGTTTGTAATATATAATTTGTTTTTTGACTAAATTATATATATATATAATTTGTTAATGAAGTTTTTTGTTAATGAAGTTTTTTTTTACTTAGGATTTTAATAGCTAAGCAGGCTATATGTGCAAATGGAGAAAATTGATATACATACTTCTATAAACCAATGACGTTCATATTCTCATACTTTTGGCAATGTTTTAGCCAATTATGAATTTTATTGAACTTTTACACTTTTAAATACAGTTGAGTAATTAGTAAAGATTTATTACATTTGAATTTTTAAATTTTTTTCAAGTCAGTAAATAATAAATATTAAGTCTATTAAATTTTCATGATTTCATAAAGAAAATTAAAAATTATTAATTTTTATTCACTCTCTCTATTTTATTTTAGTTGTCATTGTCGAATAATTTTTCTTTTCAAAATAAATATTATCATTGGGTGAAAGTATATTGCCTTTTAATTCACTTAAATTAGTTGTTTTCATTGTCATGTTCAAATTAATATATTATCATTTATTTTCCAATACAATTACTTTGTAGTATATATAATATTTTGACATTTCATTATTTCATAAAGACTTTTAATAAAAATTTATATTTCAAAATCCATTAAAATTAATAAATTTATACTATTTTTTGTATTGACATATGACATTGTAGTTTCTTGTTTTTTTTCTTTTCTGTATGCCATGCTACAATTTGTTGTCAATTTTACTATATTATGATCTACAACACAATCATTGAATGAATCAAAGATATTCACATTAACACAGAAAAGCAGAAGTTGTAATTTCGGTAGTACATTGATTCATCTTTTGATCATGAATAACTTAACCTTGTATCTTATCGAGGATATCCTCTTCAGACTGGATCCTATATGTGTGGCAATGATGAGTGCACAAATAAATTTCTTCACTTATAGATCTGACCCAAAATTTGATACATGAAGTGCTGCCATTAAGGATATGAAAGAGCTCGGGAAGATGGGTGTTGGTGAGTTTTGTGCTCTTGCTGATCTCTTGTTTCTTCTTCTTATGTATTGGTTTATTCTGTACACTTTCAATCTCCGAAGCAGCTCTCTGCGCAGTGTTCATAACTGGCTCCACACCAATCTTGAGAAGCTCAATCTACACGTCAAGCAGGTCGCTCGGGATGTCTATGTCGTGGAGCAGAAACTTAAACTCGTCATCAATCTCGACCTGAGGTTTGAAGTTGTTAGGGTTCACAATATTCTCTTGTGAATCAGCGCTTGATAGGAACCATATCTGTGTTGAAGCTTTCAGAGCATGCACAATACAAACACAATCAAGAACCAAACCATATATATCCACACAAACACACAACTTGAGATAATTTCTTGTCCAACCAAAACCAACCGGATCTAAGGTGACCAAACACTTACGTAAACATTATCCAAACCAACTGTATAAAACAAAAGCAAACCTGAAAATCCTCCATGACATTAGGGTAAGCTACTTTCAGTTCAGCAACTGCTGACATTCGGGTAAACTACTTTCAGATCAACAGCTGCAATCCGAGCAGCATATTTGACATCGTGCTTAGCCTGTGACAACAGCATGGTTGTTGTTCAGAAAAAAATAAAGAAACATTAATCAAACGTAAAGTTTATACCTTGTAAGAGAACTTCCTCCCATCATACGCTGTTCCTCAAACCATCAAAAACAGTCTTGTTGGAAAGGCTAATAACATAACAACTTCCGTTTATTTGCTCTGGTGTAAAGGTTATTTGTTTTGGAGTAAAGGCTTGCCTTGTCTGCAAGAACCAAATCAAATTCAACTTTCACATATATGAATGATATGACACGTTTGATATGAGCATCAAGAAAACCTTTTCTTATGTTGTTGATAAACAGAAACTGCTAGGTGTCATGGAGAAGTTGACAGGGAATTGCAGGCGCCTGTTAGATAAACCAACTCCGACCACCAACACTGCTAAGTAATGTCCTCCCTCCTCCGCCTCTAAGTGATTTCCTTCCGCCGCCATTAGTGGCTGAAGCTCTAGCTATGACATGTATACTTCCGTCAGATCTTCAACTGTGGCGTAGCTCGTACGCGTATTACCCATCATCTCTCTGTTTTTATTCTCTCATTCAATCGCTGATATGCTTCCTCTTAAATAAGAAGCCGACCCGGAGAAAAGAGAGGCGGTTCTGCTCTTAGCCGGTGGAGGAAATACAATAAACGATGATGTTCATGGCCTCCAATAAACGATCAACTGCACTTGAACGGCGGAGGAGGAGCGTCCGTTCTGCAAATCGGAGAGGAGAGGAAGATTGAAGCTTGAGCTATATCTCAGAAAATAAGCTTACAGTGTTGTTTTGACGGATTGAGAAGATGGTTTAGTGTCATTAGGGTTATTCCAAATGACCTAAAATATGAACATGAGGGAAAAAACAATAAAAGAAATTTGGAAATGGCTGAGCCAAGAACAGGAACTCGAAAATATTTTTCAGATAATAGCAATTCATAAAGTATTCAAATGGATCGGCTTAAAATCTAGAACAGAAACTACTAAACACAATGAAAAAGTAAAACCTTGAATCTAAAAGGAGGAGATGTGTATAGAATTTAACAGGACTATGAACTAAAGTCAGAGTTAATACACAACCTGCGAATCAAGGAGTATGTCGAACCCCATGAGTTCTCCATCACGGCATATATTCCTCTCTTCCCAGAAACGGAGCAGGCAAACATGGATGGTGGAGGAAGAGCAGTCGCTTTGTAAATTGGAGAGGAAGAAGAAAGCTTTAGCCATAACTTATTGCTCATATATTTTTATAGAATAATTTCCACCGCTTTGCAGTCCCAAGAATCACATTAAATATAGATCATGGGTGGTCAATTAATGGAGGGATTTATGAGATAATGTGGTTATTGCTATTGTCTCTCATATGAAGGGAGAAGACGAAGGATCGGAGAGGAGGAGAGAGAGGATGGAGACGCCAGATGAGGGCACCCAAACACTAATACAAAACGCTTCGTTTAATCTCATGTATCGTCTATATGTGGTAAAATAAATGAAACGCGAAGTTTTGAAGTAAAGAGGACACGTGTCAACGTCAAGACACACTATTATCTGACGTGGCACAATGTAGAAGAAGAGAGTCTCTTCTTTATAATAATAGATTTTCGTGATGAGTCTGAGATTTATTTGACCAGTTTAGGCTTCCTTCCATTGTGTCAACACATCGTTGATTACTTATCTTTATATCTCCCGGAAAATGCATGATTACTTCTCTGTCTCTAGTTTTTATGCATGCTCCTATATATTTATACATCATTATACACAATTTTTTTTCAACAATAATACATCATTATGTTTATAGCATTTTAAAACAAGTAATACAAAACCAACGGCTTCTTATAACACTTTAACATGATAAAACGGTTTCATAAAGTCTTTTTTTTTTTTGATCAAAAACGGTTTCATAAAGTCAAAAGCCAAAATTATAGTCTTTTGACAAAAAAAGTTAACTGGATGAGTAATACCAATAAGTGGAGAAACTCGTCACTAAGCTCGTCTGTCTTAGTGAATTAAGGACAAAACTTAAAAAAGTAAATGCGACTTACGCTCATTTTCAAACGTTTCGTCATGTTTACGTGCTTACGTCGACATCATTTTTCATTACACTTGTAGAAAACAGGAACATAAAATGAAGAAATTCCATTTCATTTTCATATATATAAGAAATGTAAAACGAGACTATAGGCAAGAGTCACTTCACTAGAAAAATTAAAAGAGTTATATCTTCCCCACTTGTACCTTGATACATGTTTCCTCGTTTGTTCTATTCGTAGCATATTACAACTCTCGAATTGATGTGGGTATATGAGACATCAAACGTACAAAAAGTCTTGTAAAGAACAAAGAACAAGAGGAGCGAATCTTACTTTTGATGTACAGAGCCAACTTTTGAGATTTATTGAACTTGAAACAATTAGTAAATAATCAATATATTTATATATATAATCAATTTGGAAGTCTAATCATCTATACATATGTATCATTAAATTTTTTGAGGATTCGAGACTAGTGTTTCATCTCAACCCAGTGACTAAACATTTTCTTTAGGAGATGTGTCAATTGATCCAAAATATTATATATTTTACTTGCATCCAAGAAAAAAACTGAGGAATTGTTACACAAATTAGATTATCGACTCAACGTATGTTAATAATGAAATTGATCCTTCTAAAATTTCTGGCTCTCGAACCTGCTGGGGGATGTGTCTCTCCCCTTTTGATCAACAACATATACAAAGAAGATTAAGGACAATTGTTCACCTTATTTTTCAGGCAACTATCTATCATCTTTGGAAGGAAAGAAACTCAAGGCTTCACAACAATGCTTTTCGGTCTGCAAACTTGATCATCAGGGACATCAGTCTGCAACTCCGATCAAAGCTCTACTCAATGGACAAAGAAGAACCTTCAATGACTCGCCCCACTGCCACAACACCAAATCGACTTCTGACCTATTTATCTCTATGGTTTGAGAGAATCCAAGGCTAAGCAAAGGAATCAAATTCTGCTGTGTGTGTGTTTAAATTATTATCTACTTCTCTTTATCTTTATCTTTTAAAAATTTAATCATCTCTGTAACCAAAACATTTTCACAAATGGTATCTATATTTTCAAAAAAAAAAAAAAACATATACAAAATTAGGGATCATAGCTCTATCAAACTTATCCTTTTTAATATTGGGCTAACTATTGGGCCTTCGTATCACTAAAACGTCGGTTAGAAAAAAAAAACAAAAACCTCAATCTAGCGATCCAAACCGTTGATAACTCCTTTTCATCTCAGCCGTTAGATTTTGTCATCAAGTTTATCAAAATTCAATTTTTTCAAAAAGAGTCGAGGAGGAAGAAGACGAACACAGAGGAAGAAGAAGAAGAGCTCTTCAGCTCCAAGCAGCGACGAAATCTCTCTCTCTCTATCTCTCTCTCTCTCTCTCTCTCTCTCTCTCCATTGAATATTTCACTATGGAGAACACCTATCAGGACTTGGGCTCTCACCGAAACCAATTGGCGCGTCGATTGGATTTCTCCGTCTCGGCTGCGACGGAGATGGATTCTTCTCAGGGAAGTGAGAAGATTCTCGATTCGAATTCGGATCAGAGAGAAGGAGACTTTCCTCCGCCGCCGTCAGGCTCCGAGGATCAAAGGGTGAAGTCGACGCCTCGTTCGCCGGTTAGATCTTCGGCGACGGAGCTCAGCACGCCGCCGCAGAAGCCTCCGCCGCTTCATGGGTTTGATCATAATCCGGCGAAGTATCGAGTGAGGTATAAAAGCTTTCAACTTTGATTCAAAAATCGGGAGGATTTGTGTGTTGTTGCAAGTTAGTTAGGTTTCTTTTTTTTTGGATTGTGTAAGCAGCAAGCAAGAGACTTTGACACCAGGAGGGATGCATAGAGAAGCTGAGTCGAAGGATGTTACTACTACTCCAAGTAAACAGAAGCATTGCAACTGTAAAGCTTCTAGATGCTTGAAGCTGTAAGTGTACATCTTAAAAAGACTTGTAATTTGTGGTCAATGTGATGAATGTAATGTGTGTTCATTCATTTAGGTATTGTGAATGCTTTGCGTCTGGATCGTATTGCAATGGTTGCAACTGTCTGAAGTGTCTTAATAATTTGGAGAACGAGACCGCTAGACAAGAAGCCATCACTGGGACTTTAGAGCGTAATCCTGATGCCTTCAAGCCCAAGATTGCTGGTAGTCCTCTTGGAACCAAAGATTTGCAGGTGTGTGTGTGTCTGTGTGTGTGTGTGTGTGTGTGTGTGATCTTGTTACGTTAACTTTTTTCTCCAAAAAGTTTAGCTTTGGACCCCAAAGCAAGTAATAGGAGACGATTTTTGATATAAGTCATTTGCTGTAAACTTATAGGAAGATGTGCGGCACCAACTACTGATCCTGGGGAAGCATAGCAAAGGATGCCACTGCAAGAAATCAGGATGCCTCAAGAAGTACTGCGAGTGTTACCAGGCGAATGTCCTATGCTCTGAAAATTGTAGATGTCGAGATTGCAAGAACTTTGAAGGTAGCCAAGAGAGAAACACCCTTCTTCATGGCCCAGAAACCTACACACAACAGCAACAACAACAGACGACCAACGCGGCTCTCAACCGCGCTGTTGCCACGTCTGGTTATCTGAACCCTCTTCAATCAAGAAAGAGAAAGAGCAAGGAAGCTTTACAATCAGCTAGAGGCTCATCTGCGGCGGGTCCACACCTTATAAGGAATGGTGACACTTCTCTATTTTCAGTCCCTAACACATGTACTTACAGGTTGGTGATATTCAACTCCTTCAAAACCACCATGATGCCCATCTTAAGGATTGATCTAACTGTCTATACCTCTGTAGGTCTTCTCTGTCAAATACTATCCAGCCGCGTCATGCGAAAGACCTATGTGCGCTTCTGGTCACGGGATCGGTGGATTTAGCAAATAAAAGGAGGAAAAACGAGGAAGACCCTACACTCGATCCAGCCCTGAGAGATGATGGTAATGAGACCAACGACTCTCCAGACTGCGTCCTAGACTCTGATAGTGTGGACGAGAAGCCTATGTCTCCAGCAACACGTGCGTTGATGTGTGATGATGAGCATGTGTTCATATCAGAGAAAGAGACATCTGCAGCTCGAGTGAAAACAAGCCAAGAGAAAGAAGACGCATACACAAGCTCGGAGAGTTACTTAGAACAGGAGAGACAGATCTTGTCTAGCTTCAGGGACTATCTCATTCAGTTCTTAAACCGTGGGAACATAAAAGGTAAGCTGATTATTATTTAAGAGACCGTAATCTTTGTTCAGAAACTTAGAGATGGGAGATGTGCTAATTTAAGGGCATTGATGTTAAGCAGGAATGGATATCAAAACCAAGACAAATCCGAGTAGAAAGGAACCACCAGGAGATGAAGAGCAAAGACATATAAACTCAGGTTTAGGGTAATGCTTTAGCATCTAACTCTTTTTGTAACATTGATCATGTTGCGTTGTTTTAATAGTAGGATCAATAGGAAGATTCAGATTAGTCTAATTATTTTTCTTTACTAGCCATTTGATCTTTCGAGAATCTGTTGTAGAAAGTATTCATAGGTTACAATTTTTTTTTTTTAAATATATTCGAATACAAAGAAAAAAAATAATTAAGATTTTTTTTGTTTTTGTTTTGTAAAAAAAAATCAAGAATTTGACAAGTAGGAAGGTTGGTGTATATCAGTATAAAGCAGTCAATGATTATTGATTAATGATATCAAATTAAATTAAATACATGGACCTATCACAATTCACATAGCCAGCAAGCCAAGAAAAGTATAAACATTTAACTTATGAAAAGTTGTTGGAATCTTTTTTATGTTCCTTATGAAAAAACATAGCCAGCAAGAAACGCATAAACATTCAGCACAAAACATAAAGTCATTTAAGAGATAACTACAACCATCATCAATCAAGAAGCAGGTGGCACAGACGACAGATTGTTCTGCACGTGCATGACGGCTGACATAAAAAAAAAAAAGATTGTATCAAAACACAACACGGAATCTGTTTCTCACCAATGACCAGAGCGATGGAAACTCCAACTAACGAATCCGTTGACTTTAGATCAGAGTTTCTCCGTGTTCTTCGTAGTCGACGATCACCACAAGGTTTCTCTCTTGATGATTTTATTATTATTTTCTTACATCTCTTTGTTTTAGCCATAATAACATAATTCTGATACATGTAAAGTTCATTTTCATATCTCATAACCACGGATTATCTTTCCTTAACTGTTAGGTTAACCTGAATTAAATTTGGATACAGATTACTTTTAATATTTTTAATATGAGTTTGCATGTTTAATGCTTGGGAACATTTTCAGTTCCCTTGGTAGCTGAGTGTTCAAAGCCAGTGGAAGATCCTGTGTTTCAAAATGTTGTTCCATCTACTGATGTGAGTTATTGCATCCTTTTTCTAATAGATCTTATATCAATTCTCTTCTTATTTTTTGTTTTCTAAGTTGATCTGATTTTTTTTTTCATTACCAAACCAGGCACTAGAGTCTTGTCCAAAGGAAAACATAAACAACTTGAAAGAGATGCTTAAAGAGGAAAACCTTCATCTGCACACTGAGGTAATTTTTTTTTATTACACTTCACTTTTGTGATATCTTAAAAGACTTAAAAGGTGTTGTTTATGTAAATGGAATAAGGCTGCAGAGCAAGGTAGATTGCCTTTGCTTATCTTAAGCTTGAAGGAAAAGAAGAGTGAAGAAAGAAGACCAGCGATTGTGTTTATGCATGGCACAAACACAAACAAAGAGTGGTTAAGACCATGGCTTGAGGTTAAAATAAAAACATCTTAACTTATACTTTTCGTTTCTCCTAAAAATCAATAGGTTCTTGGTGCTGAGTACAACTTGTTTGCTTTTCTTCACAAGGCATATGCTTCAAGGGGATATGTAGCCATTGGTTTAGACTCTCGCTACCATGGGGAAAGAGCTGACTCCAAAACTGCCTATATAGATGTAAAATCATTGTTAACTATTGATCTTTCCGTTAGTCTTTTGAGTTCTGACTTATAGTGGTTGTGGTCTAAATCTCAATGCAGGCTCTTATTTCATCTTGGAAAAATGGAGACACAATGCCTTTTATCTTTGATACTGTAATAACACTGCCTCTTCTTTAGACTGTAAGTCTTTATTATCGCATTTATCGATCTTTTTGTTTTGTTTTTCAGGTGTGGGATTTGATCAAACTAGCTGAATATCTTACTCAGAGAGAAGATATAGACCCAAAACGGATAGGAATCACCGGTATTTCGCTAGGAGGTCAGTCACAAAACAAACTGAGTACTATGATTTGTAGTTTTGTTAGTAATATACATAACTTGGTTCATTGTGAAAGCAAAAAAAATACAGGGATGCATGCTTGGTTTGCTGCTGCAGCTGACACTCGCTATTCCGTGACTGTACCTTTAATTGGTGTTCAGGTGAAACATAACAACTACAAAAACATCCTGTAACTGACTTGTCTGAGGATGTTTTAGAAGACTATTGAAAGTTTATAAAGTTGTGTATGCTGAGCAGGGTTTTAGATGGGCAATAGAGAATGATGAGTGGGAAGCAAGAGTCAACAGTATAAAGCCTTTATTTGAAGGTAACACAAATGTGTATCAATATTATCAAACAACCAAGATTCTAATTCATTTTTTTTCTCTTTCTCTTTTAATGGTTTACAGAAGCAAGGATTGATATGGGAAAGAGCGAGATCGACAAAGAAGTGGTGGAGAAGGTAAGAGAAAGCATGACAGTAGTGAGTGACTATGAGCTAACTCAAGGTGAGAAGTGGTTTGTAATTGTTATCTTTTTGACTCAAACAGGTGTGGAACAGAATTGCTCCTGGCCTAGCCTCTCGGTTTGATTCACCCTACTCATTACCAGTGACTGCTCCACGACCTCTTTACATCCTCAACGGTGAGCACAATCTAATCTATGAATGTACAAAGAAAAAAGATATATACTTACAGGCTTTGCTGGATTTCATTTTGCAGGAGCTAAGGATCCTCGGTGTCCTCTTGGTGGACTAGTTGTTCCTTTAGAAAGAGCTCTCAAGGCTTATGTGGAAACTGCTTCTCCTGGAAACTTCAAGGTACATCATCACTGATCTAATTCCTATAACTTGTAATGCAAAACAGATACAATAATCTGAAAAGGCTTTGTTTGGTGGTTTGGTTTGGGAGAGACCAGTTTGTAGCTGAAGATGGTGTTGGACACGAAGTGACGAGCTTTATGATCAAAGAGTCATCAGATTGGTTTGACAAGTTCCTTAAACATCGAAACATTACTTCTTGTTAAAAACTGTGGCACATGTGACCATATATGTAACAGTAATACAATCGGTAACCAATAAACTCATGTCCTTTGTTCAAAAAAAAAAAACTCATGTCCAATAAGAAGAAACATCTCCTTGTAACCTTACATGTAAACAGAAACTGTACAATAGATATTAATAAGACCATTCTGTTATCATGTACATATGGTAAGAGTTCTCATTAGTATCGACTCTTTAAACAGAAGATTAATTAGGTAGAGGAGAAAATTACAAATCTCCAGCTTCAGTGACAAAGCTCTCAGTTCAAGAACACTGCACAAGACTGCACAAACTGCCCACTGATCCCAAACTGAGCTTGTGACTGCTTCTGGCACACAATCGGCACCCGAGCTCCGAGTTTACAAGCAGAGAGATTCACAGCTTTCGCAGTCGGAAGCTCACGTTTCCCCACAGGAATCTGCAAAAGACTAAACCCTCCTCCTGATGACTGCTTCTGGTAAAGCTTCTCCAACTTCTCAATGTCTCTACACTTCAACGCGTCGATAGCTTTGTTCGACTCATCGCCAAGCCCCGCAACGCGCCAAGCTTCAGCCAACAGCACGAAGGTAGAGTTCTCAGGCTTCACCCCAAACCCTCTCATCATCTGCAACACCTCTTCTGCTTTCCACGGCTGCTTGACTTCCAAGTAACCCCACATCAACGTCTCGAACGTCTTTATGTTCGGCGTTACGCCGCCGCCGAACTCGCACATCTTGTTGAACACCCTCATGGCGTCGTCCATGCTTTTGACGCTGCACCATCCGCTGATCACCGTGGTGAAGATCACGACGTTGGGCCTGGTGGAGGAGGAGTCGACCATGGTCTCGAGAATCTCCTCGGCTTTTTGGGGCTCTTTGGCTCTGATGTAGCCTTTGGCTAAGATGCTGTATGCGTGCGCGTCTGGTTTGACTCCTGCTTTGACCATTTCTTCGAAGACTTGTGCGGCTTTCTCCATGTATCCGGCTGAGCTCCATGCGTTCATCACAGTGCTGTATGTGATTACATCTGCCTTCACCTTACACTCCTTCATCAATGTAAGAACCTGCCACTTTCATACTTATTGCTAGGTTTGTGCACATTTATCCAAAAACCAAACCATATCGAACCGAAATAACTGAAACCAAAACTGAACCAATTTTCATAAATATCCAGACGGATCCTATATCTCTAGAACAAAAAAAAACTAAAGCCGAACCTGAACCGAATTTTTAAAATACAAATAATGTAATATCTAAAACATCAATTATATTTAGTTTCTAAATAACCAATTATTCTAAAAATATTATTTATAAACCGAATTACCCAAAAACCCAAACTAATAAAATAGTATTTTACCCGAAAATATTTAAATTTATCCAAACTATCCAATATTTTCTACGGAGTTACCTGATATTTAACCTGAAACTCGAATTGTCGGACAGTTTTACGCATATTATCCAGAATTACCAAACGACCAAACCCGGAATGGAACCGAATTGGATCCAATTTTTTTCTAATATTAGCCGGTTTCCAAAGTATATTATGAGAGGAACCGAAAACCAAAATAACCAAACCGAAACTAAACTAAATTTTAAAAATAACCAAATCAAACAGAAAACAGAACATCCATGCCTATTTATTACCTACTCAACCTGACCAACACTGCATTAACCAAAACTAAAATCAACAGTGTTGAGTTACCTCATCGATGCCACCACGGTCCATGACCTCAACGAAGCCTTTGATCAACGAATTAAAGACCACAAGATTCGCTTCAACTCCCATCTCCTTCATCCTCCTCACGAACCTCAAACCATCTCTCACCCTCCCTTCTCTACAATACCCTCCCACCACTATCCCACACGTCCTCCCATTCGGTCTACCCATCTTCTCAACCACCTCTCTCTCAGCCCTCTCCGTCTCTCCTCTCTGCACATAACAAGTCGCGATCGTGTTATAAGTAACCGCGTCCGCCTCAACACCACACTCCTCCATCTTATCCACCACTCTCCACGCCTCCTCCACCTTCTTCTTCTTGCACCACGCTTGCACCAGCACGTTGAACGTCCTCACATTCGGCCTCACATCAACACTATCCTCCTCCAGCATCAGTTCCAGCAGCTCTGACGATCTCTCAGGCCGCCCCGCGATCCCATACCCTTTGATCAAAGTGTTGTAAGTGCTCGTGGTCGGGTTCAGACCAAGCCCCTTCATCTTCAGCAGCGCCTGCACGGCTTCTTCGACGTTACCTGACTCGGAGTAAGCGTTGATCACCGCGTTGAAGAAGATGGAGTCGGGCTTTGTCCCGCTCCGTTCCACCTCGGAGACTATAGAGGTTATGGAACCGTACTGCTTCTGCACCGTCATCGCGGCTAAGAGAGTTGTGTAAGCGATCAGAGACGGTCTGTGTCCTGTCTCTGACAAGGTTTTGAAAAGTGTCTGCGCCTCGTGGGGACGTCCGCGTTCTATCAGAACGTTCATCAGCTTCGTTCTCGACCTCACTGTCCTGCAGCTGCTTCCTTCGCCGCATGACTTGCAGCGATACTGATGCTCTCCTCCTTTGTTAACCTTTTTTGCTCACCAGACCAAAAACCAAGAGTTCAAAAATCAGACCAAACTAAAAAGAACTCAAATCAAGTAACTTAAGCTATAGATTCTTGAGATTATTACCTTAATAGGCGTGGATCGTTGGGCTTCAGACATAACAGGAGCTTTGTTGTTCTCGAAATCTCCCATGTTTTGTCGGAAAAGAATCTGTCTTTGCAATGAATAGTAGAATGTAATCTAATGTTTTTTCAAACAAGAGAGAAGAGCAGTGAAACTGAAGTAAGAAACGCCACCTGTCTTTCACTTCGTGAGTCCATGGGAGAGTTGGAGAGGTCTCAATGCCCTTACACAGAGATGGGTTCCATAGAAAAATGAAAAAAAAAGTATTTTATTAATTAGTTAATTCTGATGAGGAAGACAACGAAACTAGATAAGGAAACTAAAAGACAATAATTTTTTGAGAATTTTTGTTTTCTGTCCACATGTTTTTTTTTCGTTTTTTTGTTGTATTTTATCGTTAATAAATCATGGAGTAAATAATAACCTTCAGGATTTCTTTTAGCGATTGGCCTATATAGGCCCAGCCCAATTAAATTTCTGTAATGAAAAAGTGAAGCCCGTCATTATAGCTGGTCAACATTTCGTTTTAAACGTTAACGTCACGACGTTCGTCACTGGAAACGTTAAACGGCAAGTTGAAATAATCCATTTCAAAGCAGTTAAGATACTTCCATTCCAAAACCAAAATCTCTTTCTCATGAGATCTGAGGTGATTGGTGATGACTAGGGGTGGGCACTTTACCCGATACCCGAAGTGGCACCCGAACCCGACCCGAAAAATCTGAACCGAAATCCGAACCGAAGTAGCAAAATACCCGAACGGGTATTGAATTATGAGAGATCGGATATCCGAACCCGAACGGGTAATACCCGAACCCGAATAGATATCCGAAGATAACCGAATTTATGTACCATTAACCATATATTCATAGTTTAAATATTTATATTAATTTATACACATGGTTTAAAATTAGATAATATACATATAATTGTAAGAAAAATGATTTTTTACTCACTTAAAATGCTTAAAATGCATGTCTAAATTTTTGTTTCATGCATTAACAAAAGCTACAGTTATTTTTTTTTTTAAATAATCAAATTAGTATCTTTTATTTTTAAGATTTTATCTTCAAATCATTCAACGTATTAAAAATAAAATATCAGTTAAGTAAAATTATATTTTTAAATAGAAAAAAACTTGAGAAATGAAGAAGTTAATTTTTTCGCAAAATCTAAATATCCGAAAACCTGACCCAAAATAACCGAACCCGAATTAAAAATACCCGAACCCGACCCGAAGTATAGAAATATCCGAACGGGTTTTATACTCTTATACATAAATACCCGAAAATCCGAAATACCCGATCCGAATCCGAACGGGTATCCGAACGCCCACCCGTAGTGATGACTATGAGTGTTCCACACAGCTAATCTCTCTAAAGCAATAGAACCAAATCAATCAAGTTTTATTAATAAAATTTTAAACTACGATCCAAAATCTTTAAAATAAAATATATTGGTTCTAGAAATCAAATTTTCTATAGCTTTTTATCAAGTGCTTTCAAAAATATCCAACGCCAAAAAAAATTAAAGTCAAAGCAAAAATCTTACGGCTTATTTTCTAAAGTAAAAAATCTAAATCTGCAGCAAAAAAACAATCAATTCCTCCGTTTCCATCTGATGTTATATTGTGCAAGAACTTGCAAGGCAGCATTGAATATTCAATACCGCCGCACATATTATTTTATGCATGTTTTTCTGTCAAATTGCCATAAAATAAAAATGTTTTATCTATTCGTGACTATACATCTCGTTATTACTGATGTTTCTTGTATTGCCATTTCCAGTATCACATTAGATTGCTTTTTTAGTTAAGTGTATTCGAATTATCCTTTAATATATTCAATATACGAGTGCATATGTCACAAGCGGGGATAGCTCAGTTGGGAGAGCGTCAGACTGAAGATCTGAAGGTCGCGTGTTCGATCCACGCTCACCGCATGTTTTTTTTTTCAAAAGTTCAAAGAATATAAAGTTCACTTTGCTTGTTAGAGGTATTTTATTGGTTCGGTTTGGTTAACTAAGTTCTAAAAAAAATTCAGCTAAAGTAAACTATATTTAGTTTGGTTTATATCGATTTCGGTTCGGTTTGTGTTTCGGTCTGGTTTAATTGGATTCCTTTAGTTTAATTCTTTTAAAGAAGATCATGTTTTAAAATATAAATATACGGTCATGAAATCATCTTGTTGGTACTATAAAAATAAACTATGTAAACTAAAATAAAAATCTTCAAAACCACAAAAGTATATAAGAACATAACCTTATCAAATTAACTAAATAAATAGAAAATTAAAAAATAATAGTTAACAATGTTTCCTAAAAATAAATTATATAAATTAAATATAATATAAAGCTAAAACATAAATCTTAAAAACCACAAAAAATATAAGAACATAATCAAAACAAAGTTAATTAAAGTAAACAGAAAATTAAAAAAACTAACATCGTTAAATAAAGTTAATAGTGACTTTAATGTTAGGATTTTAGTATATTGTATATTACTAGTATGTTAATCCAAATAATAACAAAAGGACATTGGTTTCTCAGTTCGGTTTAACTTAGTTCAGTTGGATCGACTTCGATTTGGTTTGTTCGGATTAGGAAAATCTTAAACCAAACATTTGATAATAGACTTTGGTTTGGTTTGGATCGGTTTCGGTTTGATTGATTAGGTTTGACTCGATTCGGTTCTTTTGCGCATCCCTATAAATGCTTATAGTCTGCAAAAGATAGCAACTAGACCATTCCAGACTTTCAAACACAAAAATACATATCTTTAACATTTAATTATATATTCACTTGATTGATTTATATGGTATCAAATCTAAAATAGCTATGGATATGATTTTTTCAAACATGGTTCTAAATATGATATGTTATTAATTTTATAATGAAACTTGGTTTGAAATATGTTATAAAAACGTCATATATAATGGGTTGTAGATTACATTCCTTGACATCCTTGTAAGTTAAGAATCTAAAATAGTTTATATGGAATATAAATCAATACTTTAGTTACCAGTCAATTCTGAATACAACCATGAACATCAAATATTTAACATGTTATTTATTCTCAGTGTTTAAACATTTAATACACTTAGAGAAAGATGCAAAGTAGGCTTAAGAATTTGCAAACGTTGCATTCTATTCAATTTCACTCTCTCAAAAGTTGCATTCTATTATGTTGACTAACCTACAATTTATAAGAAATAACTAGAGTAATTCATCAAATTTGTTAATAATTTGCTGATAAGAAACAACTGAAGCAAATGTCGCTAATAATTTGAAAAAGTTTTCAAATGGAGGATGAGTGTGATCTGGTAGTCACCCACTTAGCAATGCATAATTGGTTGATTAAAAACAATTATAGACTTATGCTTAATTCTTTCTCTTTCCACAGAATGTTCATCAGTTGCAATGAAAAAAATGAACGAGTATTCCATCTTTTTCCATATTATTCATTTCCATTCTAGAAAAAATATCAAAATTCTTTTAAAATATCATTCCACGTAAAAATAGTTCTAGAACAAATTGAATATTAATTCAATTCCATTGAATTCCACTAACTATCATTCTTAGTTCCATTTATTCCTTTTATTACCATCCAGTTACAGCCATAATAGTAATCCGTCTAGTCTCCCATATATACGTACCTAACAGGACTACATTTGCTAATGTGACTGAGGCGAATCCGTCTAGTCTCCCATATATACGTACCTAAGAACAGATTGGGTGGTCTCTCTTAAGCCCCCAACAATACCAGGCTCCAATATTTTGTAAAATGCAGAACAACCAATATGTACGTGTAACCATCATCTCTATTACTTTGTAAAAGTTATTTTCAATTTTTTAAATCCATTGGAATCGACCCACCACACTAATATATTTTCCATTTGACTAACGCTGACTATTGTTTAAGGACGTGGATATACATAGCCGTACATGCAGACGAATGACTTCTGACACATCATCTTCTACTATGAACTATTTATACTAAGCCATCCAATCAAATTATAATCCAATTTAACTCGAGAATTTACGTACATCTATGTATACTCATGCATCTTAGTTGATATTAGGTCAATGACCATTTATTCGCCTCAGTCACATTAGCGATCCTCGGAGTCGTAGTACTATATACAGGACCGGTCCTGAGAATTTAAAGGTTTGTGGCATTTCTATGTAAATCCTTTTTTCAGATTTGGAAACTTATATTTATGTAGTTTTCTTTAAAAAAAGTTTAGGGATATATTGAAAATATTTTACTTATATGGTTCAACAACCAACTATCCCATGGTATAACTGTATAAAGGAGTCTGGTTCCCTGGGGAACTCCTAAATATTTGGTATTTAAGTTGGATTGGAGCACATAATCGGTTGGCTACAGGAGATAGACTTTTACAATTGAACTCTCAGACATGTACTATTTGTGTGCAACACAGTTCTTGAAACACGCGATCACCTTTTCCTCGATTGCCACTACTCTGAGGAGACATGAAGGAACCTGAGAAATAAGTTACTGGGGCAGAGATACACATACTAATGGAACAGGGTGCTTGAGCTTGTCTCCGCTAGTACACTATCTATTACAACTCAGTTTCTTCTGAGATATGTCTTTCAAGCTCTAGTTCATACACTTTGGCTTGAGAGGAATAGAAGGAGACATGGCTTAGTTCATTAGCCTCCAGAGATAATTATCAAGTTTTTTGATAAGCAGGTCAGGAAACAGAACAGGAAAAAAAAGGTCAGGAACAGAATAAATTCACTACAAGGGAAAGGAGGGAAACATCTGATCCATGCAACGGCAAATTGGTCTGACTCTAGAGAATAGAGTAGAGCTTTCTTTTTAGATTTCTCAAATTAGTAAATTTCTAAACACACTTTATTTTAGATTAAAGCTGCATTAGTTTGTATAAAGACCTTTTTTGTTTGAATAAATTTAATATTTGTTCAAAAAATAAAAACAATGAATTTCTCAAATTTTTTTTTTTGTAAACTAATGAATTTCTCAAATTTTCTAATGGGTTTAAAGCATGATGTGATCTTAACTGATAAAAAAATGTTCACAATAACAATCAAACTCAGAGACTATTGCATCGTTCTTAAGTCTTCTAGAACAATAGACCAAAATAACTTGGTTATCTAGATAATTAGTATGTTTGTAAATACTTTTATTTAGATCTATAAGGGTCACCCAATCTATAATGTTGGTCGCTATAAAACAAACGCAATTGGCATATAATATTTATGCCAATATGTAGCATTGAATGTTGTTTTCCCTTCTTTGTTAAATTTAAGTTTGTTTTGTTCTAAGAAGGGCATGTCTTTATCGAGTAGATTCAGCATTATGTGCTTGCATGATACCTGATGGAAAATAAAGCGCAAAGTAGATTGTCTTTGCTCATTATATTTAGAAACTTTGCAAAAGTAATCCCTTTTAGTTTTGAATATGCATAAATGACTCCTTTTTAATTATTCATTAAATAAAATCATCTCTTAAATTATGTTGGTGTCATTGTTTGTCATGCTTTGGTAAAATATTTTTCTGACTTTCAACAGTATATATTTTTTTAAAAAAGCCTACTCAGAACTTACATAAATTCAGAAATTTTAATTCTTAAACATGCAGGGAATTAAAAAAAAAACACAAACACTTAAATGTATTTACAAAAAGTGTTATGATATCTTATAAAACTTAAATGGTGGTATGATGAAGCTAATCTTTAAACAACAACCATGATATTTGCTTATTTAACACCCATTTATTTTTGAAACTTAAATATGATATCTCGAGTACAACACTATACATTTAGAGTCTCGTATAACAGAAGTAGTATCAAGAGTTTAATTTTAAATTTTACCAAATAGCATCTCTTTCAGATATAATAAGTAGACATTTATGCATACCTTACAAAGGGGTGGACGAATACTCAGTTTAAAAGAGAGAACAAATATTTTCATGATATCTATAGAAAATACAAAGTCTTACAATAAATCTTTTTCCTATACATACTACATAAGTAAAACATCAGGATACATAAGTAAAACATCAGGATAAATGATCTAAAATGATTTACAAATAGCAAAAAAAATACATGAAAACAAAAGTTATCATAGAAAATTATTAATAACTTTAGTATGAAACATTTATCATGATTTTCGGGATAAACAAAGTGTTTTACACAAAATATGTAAATTTTAAATATGTATAGTAATTCGCTAATCAGTATCTGATGGCTGTATATTTCTTGTATATATGATTATAATATTGTATACACATATCTACTACCACAAACTTATCTTACATTAAGTTTTTAGTTAAGCATGTAATTAAGTTATTTCATCATGATAGAATCCCAACCTTTGCTTTATTCTTTCTCACAACCCCCACTTAAACTTATAATCATTAGACAGATTGGGTAATAATTAGATATCCCATTGCTATTAGAATACTTAGCACGATTAATTATTCATTACTTTGTTTTCTTTTCTTTATCATATTTGTAAGTAAAGCAAATGAGCCGTCCAGTGTAAAATTCCCTTTAAATATTGTAATAAATTGCTAGAAGTCATCCTTCCCCACGAGTGTCTCGTGAACGGAAAAAAGAACAAAAGGAAATGTGGGGACGAAAGCGATATTATCAGATAAGTGGAGCTAAGTGGGCTTGTGATTACCGATAGATCCATCTTAATTGTATTTATATTTTTATAAGCAGTTGTTGATTAAGCTTATCAGAAAATGCAGTCTAGTGGCTAAATGCATCTTGTAGACCAGAAAATGTTAAATGACTTAGCAAGAGATTAATAATTAAGTTTGCGGGATCAAATTTGAGGGAACACTTTTAATTATTTTTATTATGCTGAATATCTTCTTCTATTTTGTTAGGGGTTTTGCTTTCCTTCTACCTTTTTTCTTATCAAAACTTCTTTCCTTCTACCAATCCAACGATTCATTCAACAAATAAAATCCTACAATATTACCAGTTGGAGCGAGACTTTAGAATTTCTTTCCTAGTTTTCTCTAGGGTTACTAAAGTTAAACATTGCATAGCATCACTTTAGTGTAGTTTTATGACACTCTGACCGGATAAGAAATTTTAAAAGAAGACGGTTTAGACTTAAGCGTAAAGAGAGTTATAAAAAAGAGTTCTAACCCCTACGCTACACTATAGGCACTAGAAAGCCTACTAGCGTCTCTCCTTTTTACTTTTGTTTGATCTCACACTTAAACTCAGTTCCCATGGCCTTTTCAACTTGATTAAACTATATAAAAATTGTATTCAGTGAATGTACTAGTTCATCTTTGATTAAATAATATCTTTAATTTTATTAAAAAGTTAGAGCATCTTTAGTGGTATATTTCCATACATCTTATGGCAATATAATAAAAGGAAAAAATGAAAAACTGATCAAGATGTGTTTTTTGATTGTTATGCAAGAAGTGTTTCACCTAAGTTATTTGAGTGATGTGGCTTAGTTTCATTGGTTCTATTTTTTGGAAAATGTTTGTGTATTTTAATTAATATGTTTGTTTCTAAATGTAATACTAAATGTTTGTGTACTTTAATTAATATATTTGTTTCTTTTTATGTTTTTCATTTCTATCTTTCATTTTTTTTCATAATAATTTGAAATTGTATATTGGGTATCTTTTTATTTTCAAATAAAATTTAGTATTACTTTTTTATGTTTTCCATTTAAAAATTATTTTTAATGTTTTAAAAATTATTATATGTCTTAACATTATTAAATTATATAATTATTAAGATACAAGTTCTATATCCTCCCACTTATCCCACTACTAATTATTACTAAACTTCACCTCTTACATTATTTTATTAATTTTTCACACATAACCTATATTCTCCCACTTATCCCATTAAGGATGCTCTTATAGGACTGAGTAAAATCATAGTTTTAGTTAAACCTCGCGCAATATGTATATACGAGTGTAGTATATTTATAATAAACACATGGTATTGTAGGTTTCTAGGTTAGGTTTCTACTTACTAGATCAATGTTATTTGACTTGCGTTTACGCTCAGAGTGGCCAATTAAACAAAATGGATTAGGTGCGTGTATTTGTCTGGCTTGGGATCTTTACTCCAATCGTATCTCCATCCAATGAAGTGTCTCGATTTCTCACAGTGACATCCGAGATGACGAAAAAATTGAAAATATATATTAGTGATGGGCCTAACTCACATCCAAAAGCTAGCTCAAGAGTGGAAGATTGCATATACACTTATATATTGCCCAAGAACACTTATCCCAAACGATGTGGGATATTAATAGCCCCTCTCGAGATGTGGGTGAGAAACGGTCCAATCGGAAACAACCCAAACCCAACATCTCGGACATACCACAGCAAGATGGACCATTTTTATAGGCTACATAGGTAGACAACTATTTATATTGGGAAATCATCTTGCTGGGCTTAACCATGAACTCTGATACCATATTAGTGATTGGCCTAACTCACCCCCAAAAGCTAGCTCAAGAGTGGAAGATTGTCCATGCACTTATATATTGCCCAAAAACACTTATCCCAAACGACGTGGGATATTAATAATATATGCTACTCCAAGGTCAAAGAGAAAACCCATTGAAATATGTCAAGAGGGTTAGACCTGTGGTGTGAGTTTGTACAAACGTGCATGGTATTCTTTTGAATTATCTTAACCAACCAATTAGTCGGCATGCATTATAACGAAAGTTCCATCCTCATGTAGTTGATGTGGCGTTATTTTAGCTCTGCAGAATCTCATTATAATATATCGAAATGGGAAACGTTTTTGATATTGCCGCATGAGTTCATGTTGAGTATTTAGATCCGATTAGGTTAGGTTTAGCTTCTTGAATGTTAATGTGATTTGGTTTCTTCGATTCGTTTGAGGTTCGAGATCAAAGCAACGAAGAACAAATGAACAACACAAGATTTGTTCACCCGGTGTTCGCTGATCTACTCACCGGAGAGGGAACGGCATCCTTCAACTGATCACTATCAAATGTTTTGATCAAGGTTACAAGCTCAACAACAATGGCGTAAGCCAATAAACCAGAGCAATACAAGAGAGATTTAGCGAGCTTATCACTTCCTCTATGAAGCCGGAAAGTCACCGTCGGAATGATCCAACCTGATCGTGTACCGCTTTCGTGACTCCGTCGAACTTCAACCTCGTGATCTCAAAGCTAAGTCGTCTTCTCTCTTCCTTGATCTTTCTCTCTCGATATGATTCTCTCTCTCTTCGCCGTAGTGACGATGAGATCTGATGAGTTTGTTATAACAACCTCATCCACTTGCCGTTGCCTCTGAAACACTGCATTTCATTTAGCATTCATAATGCTCTTGGGCTGAGACTTGGGTTTCTCCTCTTTCTTACAGGTTTGAGAAGAAATGGACTGCAACAGGTGAAGCCCACTCGGTGTTTAACTGAACCAAAGTCCACAGTTCATAAATCATGTATCTGTAGAAATATCATTTACAGTTTGGTATTTACTTGGTTAATATTCACAATATTATATATGTAGCTGATCCAACCCGAAAGGGATAAACTTGATATGATGACCACTATTTTCATTCATATAAATTTTCAAAGATATTCTTAACAGAAAACTAATATTTTAATATAACTATTTATGGTTAAACTTCTTTGAAAAAATCCAATCCATAAAAACACATTATGAATAAATATCACAAAAGTATAATTTGATCATTGTTACGTTTTCTTTTCTATGTTTAACTTTTAAGTGATGAGATATGTACATGATAACGTATATCATTGGAAATTCTCTAGTATTTTGGATACTAAACATATTTATCAATAGTATCTTAATGGATTTTTAAAAAAATATTAAATACATGATGATATCTCAAAACTTAAAAATATTATGCAAAAGTATCTCCAAAATATTATTAAGCTAAATTTTCCAAGTTTAAGATACTTATATATTATTATATTTACTATTATATTTATTATTTTGGACTCGCTATAATATCATTGATGAAGATACTTTTGATTGTATAAAACATTGAGTATCCATCAATCACGGTACTAATATGAATAAATTCTTAACTTTTTACTAATCTATTAGAGCTGTACTAATTATATATTTTTCTTCTAAAAGATAAATGATGCATCCATTAAAATATTTATCCTCACATTAATATTCACATTACTAATCATATATATCGTGCGCTATATAGGGATTTCAAAATGAGTTACAACTCATGAGTTAGCTCAGCTCAGCTCATTTTTTCATGAGTATGATCACTATATTTTAGGCTCATTTAATAAATGAGTTTAATGATCGAGCTTAAAAAAGATCACGAGTTATATGAACGATCGTTAATGAACATGAGCTGACTCATGAGCTCGTTCATTTTTTATGGAAAAAGATAATTTTTATATTTATCATATTTATCATATTTATCTTTAAAACTAAAATGTAAAATATACATAAGTAATATAGGAGTAAAACTTTTAAAAGTTATCTATACTTTTTCCGAAGAAACAAAAAAGAGACTATCCTGTTTAGAAATTATCAAAATTTTCTATATAAACCCACGTTAACCATATCATCTCTCTCACAAATTTCATTGATCTCAAATTTGATATACGTCTCCTCTCACTTTGCTTATCGTAACTCAGAACTCACGGTAAGTTATTTATGATTAATAGTTTTATTAAATTTTGAATAATACTATAGAAGTAATTTTATCGATGTTTAATTTAATATAGTTATAATTATTTTGTGTTAGATCACGAGTTAGCTCATTTAACTCATGATCTAGATGATCCGAGTACGAGTTTACATATTGAAGCTCATATAATAAATGAGCTGATCTGAGCTAACTCATGAAAGAGCCGAGCTTACTATGAGCTGAGCTGAACTGAGCGAGCTAGCTCATTTTGACACCCCTAGCGCTATACAATGTTTCTAACTAAAGCCAAAATTTCTGATACTGTTACTCATGATTAATCACTCATCAACCACCTCAAATTTATTATTATTTAAATAAAACCTTTTATTTAATAAAACCTTTAAAAACAAAGCAAGCTCCTTGACATATAATATAAAAGAAACTGTTATAATAATAATGCCCATGTACACCCAATAAAAGCTTGGCAAATAAAATGACTTATTGAGAGGGCGAAAAGAATGTATATAAAATGGTACTATTTAGGAAAAAAAGAGAACACATGAAGTACAAAGTTACCAAATGTACGATCTATGTGGCTGACGAAGTGACGATGAAATACTAAAGTTACTAATATAGTTTACCACGGAAATTTTGCATTATGACACTATCGAAAATGATATAATTAATAAAAGGTTTTGGCCAGTGGCGAATCTAGACGTGATTACTGCTGGGTGCACAAATCTGTAAAACTATGAATTTTAATGGATACATATAAAAATTAGTGAAAAAATACACTAACTTTTTTAAAAAAAAAAATATGGGGGTACATGCACCCTCAATCCTCTTACTGGCTTCTCCCCTGGTTTAGCATAATTCTAAACAAAAGAGAAAAAAAGATTACTTTTTTTGTGAAGAAAAGAAGCCAACTAAATTTCGTTAAGTTTTTTTATATTCAAACTTTTTAAGTTATCCAATTTAATACTTCAACTAACTATATTGCACATTTTAATACACAAACTTTTTAAAATGTATCTCTTCTAATATCCAAACATTGTTTATTTTTATTAAAAATACTAATAAGTTTCAAATAAAATTAAAAAAATCTCCAAAAATATCTATTTTAAGATTTAGGAAAGAAGTTAAATAAATAATGGAGAAAATTTAATTTAAAAATAATAATAATTTTAAAGAAAAAATTTCTAATTTCAAAAGAAACCAAATTCAATAATTAAAACTTGATTTTTTAGAAAATTTAATATTATACAAAATTTAGTTAATTTTATTTCTCAAACACTAAATAAAATTAGAATTTTCTGAGGTCTTTTGTAAGTTTTAAGATTTTCTAAATTTTGATTGAAACTTATTAGTATTTTTTATTAAAATAACGAAGTTTGAGTATTAATATGGACACACTTTTAAAAGTTTGTGTATTAAAATAAGCAAAGTAATTAGTTGGAATATTAAATTGGATAATGGAAAAATTAGGATTAAAAAGGTTAACGAAATTTAGTTGGAGTATTTTTATGAAATTTTCCAAATGTTTTTAAATTATCAAACAGATTCTATATAAATGTATTATATCTTTTATCTAGCAACAAAATGCATTTGTAACTGAATTTGATACAGATGTAAATTTTAAAGTAGTTTTAGTGAGTATCTGTAGATATAAAAGATCAACAAATTATTAGATAGTTATCAAATAAATAAAAATCTGAGTGGCCATCGTCCTTGTATTCATAGAGGAGCGTTCCTCCCAAAACCATTAACTAAATCATGATATAAAAAAAAAAGAGAAGAAGCAGTTGATGGGCTAACCGACCACATATTTAATATGCTGTGGAGTAAAGCTTTACTGAAAGTTTTTAGAATTTGTAAGTTAGCCGGCTATTGTATATGTTGTGGACTAGATTTTCTTTCTGGGGATTATTGAATATGTTCATCGTACGTAGATGCTAGATTGTTAAATGTAGAACTATTATACTTTGTTAATGCCATAATGAAAAATGATGTAATAGACACACAAGTATAAATTCTCTTTATCATATTTTAAACTCATATTCTTTGTGAGTGATCATAAGACAATCAAAAGATTACTTACATCAATCTTTGTGATTTCCATGAGGTAAAGAGTCAAAAAGTGTAGTGGAACACAAACATCTCATAGGTGGGCAAAAGAAAAGAGAAACTCCATTTAATATATAAACACCTCTACTTTTTTGAGCAACATATAAACACCTCTACTTATTAAGCATTTTAAGCACATATGACATATATGTTAGAACCGAGTTCGGTCGAAACTAGTAAAGAGAAGACGAAGAACTCGTCTGTGGGTTTAACAAAGACGTTTTATAGATGAAGTTATCAGGACCAGGTTACAGTGGGAATGTAAAGAAGAAGACAAGACGGAGCTCGAAGAGCTGGCTGGAAAACAATACAAGATAACGGATAGAGATGAGAGAAAACCCTAGATCTAGCCGTCTTGTGAGTGTGTAAAAGTGTCGATCCCCTCTCTCTAGCACCTCCTCCTTCCTTTTATAGATGACTCTGCCAGTTCGCCCTAGGATTCGCTGTCCCGTATGGGCTTTAGTCGATAGGTCGGTTAAATGGGCCGTTGCCCTTTGGTCGCCAGGTCGACTAGAAGTCCTCTTAGTGGGCTGTCTTTTAGGCCTGTCTTCTGTGGATCGACAGGTGATGTGTCATCGTTCGCCGGGCCTTTGGAGGGATACAATCTCCCCTCTACAGTAAGTCCCCCCCAGTTCGTCTGTAGTTAACGATAGCATTACTCTGACGGACTGTTTGTAAGAGAGGTTTTGGTGAATCGATGATCATTTGCCTGTCCGGTGTCTCGGTACTGCCCCGTATGCGGGCATTTGGTCGCTGACTTCAGAGCTGACTATAGGCAGACTTACTCGGGGGTTTTGTCGCGATGTCCCCCACGAGGCCTTCAAAAGGCGGTTTTACTCGCGTGTTTTGGGGCTTGGTTTGTCGCGGCGTCCCAGTAAGGCCTCCGAAAGTGAATTTAATCGCGTGTTGCGGGCTTGGTTTGTCGCGGCGTCCTAGCAAGGCCCCCGAAAAGTAAATTTACTCGCTGGCTTGCTTGGTTGGTCGCGGTTTTGGTTTGATTCGTCGTGATGCTCCTGCGGGTCCCCGAGTGCGAGTTTACTCGCTGGTACGTCGTTTTGCCGTGAGGGACAGCACTCGCGTTTATCCAACGCTAGCGATCATAAGTAAGTAGACGAAAGATCCATCTGTCGCGGGGTTTATGAGAGACCTTCAGAGATGATTTTACTCGCAGGTATGTCTGTTTGGTCGCGAAGAGCAGCGAGACACTTCAGCAGCCGGATTCGGAGCTTGCGCAAAGGCAAAGCCGTAGTGAATCGGTAGCAGGCTATGTTATCTGGCGCGACTCGCGAGCTTGGTTCCACACATCGTGTTATGCCTCTGTGATTCCGAATCAAATTTTACTCGCTTCCTTTTCCTCCTTCAGTCGCGTTGTCTCCCTGCTGTTTCGAAGCGCGGTTTTACTCGCTGATGATACGCGTTAACCCGCGTGGTGCTTGGAGGCTTCTGTCTGCTTTAGACGCGAATTTACTCGCCGCTTTCTCTCTCTTCCTTTGTCGAAACGGCTGGTTTATACCGGTTTGGTTCCGGTTTGACCAGTTCCCCAATCCTTGTCCTAATTCCGGTCTGATCGGTTCTTAATCTCCGGTTCGATTTGTTAATCAAACCTTTGCGAGTCGAGAAAAGGGGGATTGCGGGCCTAATTAAAGCCCATTTAGGCCTTGTTAGACCTAATGATGGCACTTTGGGAACCGTGCTCCTTCCTTTGCTATAAATAGGTGGCTTTGCTTCACTTTCGTCATTCTTCTCTGCAGTCTCAGGTATCCTTCTTTGCTCTCCCTTCTCTCTAGATTTTCGATTGTTTCTCTCTCTAAGTCCTGTTGGTAAGGCTTGTCGTCTGCGAATCGCTATGCCATCGGGGAGGCGATTGTCACGAGAAGAAAAGGGAAAGGCGGTTGCGGGTTCTGCTGCTCCGGTTGAGGTTAGGGCGCCGACGAACGCGGCTTCGGAAAGGGATCCGCCGGTTGTTGATTCGCAGAGGGGAGATGAAGCTGAGAAAGACGCGGGTTCTTCTCGCGAAGGCGATGGGAACGAGGAGCTTGAAGCGCAGGCACGATCTTATAGGGTTCCGATGAAGCGACTCAGAAGAGAGAGTGTGGAGCCTCCGGAATACAGGCCTACGCGCTATCATTCTGGCGACCGTTTCGAAGTGCTCCCGGGTATTCCTCGAGACACTTTACGCGATCCTGGGATCGAGGGTTATCGCTGGAGAAACGTGTTTCCGAGTTACTCTACTCATAGCAGCGTGAAACATCTATTGAAGAGTTGCGGTGCTGTCGGAGTTACCTATCTTGTTCCGTCTGTTAGGCAAAGGCCTTGGTCGCCACCTGTAGGGTTCCAATGCGTCTACGAGTCTTATTTCGGCGTGGATACGAAACTGTGGTTTCCTATTCCTCGCTTGATCACGGAATACGTTCGTCGTCGGGGCGTGGCGATTACCCAGTTCTTGAACGGATCGTTTAGGATTGCTGTCGCCTTAATGGTTATGGCTACTGCGGCGGACATCCCGATGAGCGTGAGGACTTTCGAGGAGCTGACCTTCCTGAGACCGATGCCTCACGGTTTGCATTCGATAAAGATGCGACCATCTTACAACGTTCTTACCGGTTACCCGAACAAGACGAAAGACTGGCAACGATACTACTTCTACATTAAGTCGGACGAGCACGCGTTTGATGAGCCGCCGAGAGATGACTTCCCGGTCCTTTGGGATCGTGAAATCGGTAGATCGTAGTTATCCTCGAGTTTCTTGATTTCTGAAGTATTAACCCGTTGACTTTCTTTTATGTTTTTTGCAGTTCGCCATCCGAATACGATCGCATATCCGGAGAACTTCTTTGAACACGCTCAAGCCATTGCAACGCTTAGTCATCGTCGGTGGCCTGATCTTAGTGCCGATTGGATACGTCGCTGTCAGGATCGCGTAGCGAGAGGTACTCGGTCTTCCTCCTTCCTCATTGATTAATCACAACTTTCCTGTCCTGATGATTTGCCTTATTATTACTCTTATGGTTACAGAGGTTTGGCGGTCCAGGTTGCCTTGCGTGATTATTCCCGGGAAAAAGCGTTTGTCGTTGTTTACGAGGAAGCAGCAAAAGCTAGTCAATAAGGCGAAAAAGATGAGGCAGACTCCTGACTTAAGCGCTATCCTGAAGGGGCAGTTAAAATCGCTCAGTAAGAAGAAATCTGTTTCCGCAGCTGAGAGTGAATCGGCGGGAGCGGTGCGCGGTGATCCTCCTCCGGTCGTGATTCCGGGCGGAAACGAAGATAACTCCGCAGTTACTGGGACCGAAACGAAAGAAGAGGGGAAAAGTAGTCCCCTTAAGGATCAGCAGGAATCCACTCTCCCTGAAGATGAGCCTCTCGAGGCGCCTGAAGATGCAATGCAGCAGAAGTCAAAGAAAAAGAAGGGGAAGAAGAGATCCCGCGAAGCTTCTTCCAAAAAGGAGACCGAAGACTCGAACGCAAGTCGCGAAGATCTTGTTGAATCTTCTGCGAAGGACCCCTTGGAAGAGCGACCAAAGAAACTGAAGAAGCAGCGGACTGAGGTTGAACAGAGCTCCTCTCGCGGAGAGGATCTTCCAGTTGAAGAAGTTACTCCCGACGACCCTGCAGACAACTTTGTTCGCGACGAGAGAGAGAATCAGGGGTTTACCCCCGCATCTGACTCTTCTATCTTAAAGCAAAAGAAGGTTCCTGGAAAGAAAGCCGTCGTTTCGCGAAGTGCTCCTGCTCTGAGCGAAGGCGCTGTTGGAGACTCCGCTACTACCAAGGGACTCCAGATGAACTTTCCCGATTTAGTGAGCTTCTCATACAACGAGAACACTCTCTTGATCTCCAACCCGGTAAAATGCGCTGAATTGACTCGGCAAGTGAGGGGAGGCCCTGTTGCTCTTCCACCGGTGGAAAATCTCCTTTTCAAAGATGAGTACATAGAGGCTGCTCATGCTAGAAAACTGGTAACTCTTTTATCAAAGTCTATTTCGGTTTGTTACTTCGGTTTCCTTCGTTACTTAAGTTGTTTTTCCTCTTGTTTCCACATTACAGAGCGATGGGATTATGAACCGCATGGTGGAGAGGTATGAGACTGAGCTGAGGCGAACTCAGGCGCAGTTGGGTGTCGCCGAAAATTCGGCTCGCGTTGCGGAAGCAGAGGTTGCTCGCGTCCGCAGGATGCATGAGGTCGCGGCAGCCAAAGCCGCTGAGGATAAACGGGTCCTTCGTGTGAAATTCGACGATTTGAAGACGAAGTTGCTGAATTCCCGATCTGCTGTCAAAATTCTTACTCGCGAGAAGGCTTCGTTGGAGATAGAGAAGGAAGGTCTGGTGAAAGAGCGGGATGCTGTAGTTAATAAGCTTATCTCGGAAAGGAAGAGGCTTAGGGATTCTCGAGTGTATGAGGTAACTCTCGAAAGAGCTAGGGTCGAGACGGCGATGACTGTGAAGGCTAATCGTCGCTTCGATAACATTCGGGATTACTCCGTTCGTCGCGATAATTTCGAAATGGCACATAACCTGTTTGGGCAGGCGTCTGGAACACGAAAATGCCTTGAGCTAGCGATAGAGGAAGGCTATGATGTTGCTGAGGAGCTACTCGGTATGTTCAAGACGCAAGAGGAGTTGTACGAGGTGGAGAAAGATAAGCTCATGGTTGGAGATATCCCCGAGGAGGACCTTAGACTCTCCCCACTTGTCTTACCTTCTCCATTCGTGAATGAAGAGATCCTCGCGGGAGTCGACAAGTACGGAACAAACGACAACTTTCTCGATCCGGGAAATTTGTCGAGGATGCAGTCGCCCGATGACTCCTTTGACACCATGGCGAAGAAACTGAATGAGGGCTCCAAGGTTGTGGATCAGGAGCCGGTTGAGAAGAAGATCGATGACGAGGCCGAAGATAGCGGGAAGGATGGAGGAAACACGGGTCTTCCGGGAAGCCCGGTGGTGACGACACTGCCTTCAGCTGTCGAGGATCGGGAGGATCCGGCGAACTAGATCGCCATGTTGTTGTAGAATTAATACTTAGTAGTTTTTTTATCTGCCTTGGGACTCTTTTCCTTTTTGAAGTCTTGCAGGGCCTTTGTTGTTGTGTTGTTCCAGTTCTTTGCTTGTCACTTTAACGGATATCCAGTTATGAATGCCTTTTCTTTTTATCGAACTCGGACTGAACCGGATAACAATATTCTCTTTTTTTTTATTGGTGCCTTGGGCTCTTTTGCTTTGCTATTTTATCTGCTGATTTTGCTCGCCAAGTCGCCGACTTCACGGCTCCCAAAAGCAGGTTTGCTCGTTGGTTCGGCTCGTGGGGTCGCGACATGTTTGCGGACAACTCTGATCGTTGGCTTTGCTTGGACGACTCTAATCGTTGGTTCGGCTCGCTGGTTTTGCTTGCCGAGTCGCGATGTTCTCCCCCCCACGCTGGCGTTGTCTCAACTTCTTGTCGCTCTCCCGTTTCTGACTTAGCGTCTTCATCAAATCTCGCATTATAGCCTATTTTGCCTCAGTGGTCTTCAGAACTTCTGGAATGAACGGGTTACTCGCGGCGTGTTGTTGTTGGCTATTGTGACCCGCGTATTTTGTGATTGCAGGTTCGCGGGAAGTGGCAGTAGGGCGAATCTCTTTGTCGCTCGTTGAAGAACATTCAGCGGCTAAGTCACCCATGTACCAGAAGGTGGTTCTGGTCGCTGGCTTTTAGCTGCTCCAAAATCAATTTTAGTCGCCGGCTTAGTTTACCAGATCGCGACATTTCTCCCCTCCTTCTAGCGCCACCGGGCTTTTTGTTTCGAGTCGCGGTGAGTGGCATCGAGGCGCGCATCTGCGGACCCTTTTTCCGCGTCGTGAGACACAAGTATATTTATTATTTATTTTTTTTTTTTTGGTTTTGTTATAGCTGCACCGGTTAAGGCTGCCTACGTACCTGTAAAAAGGATCAAGCCATCCGTAGTTCGTTTGGGGTCGAGTAAGAGTGACGCAGAGGGTGCACTTACTCGATGTGTATTGGTTATAGCTGCACCGGTTAAGGCTGCCTACGTATCTCCAAAGAGAATCAAGCCATTCGTAGTTCGTTGGAGTCGAGTAAGAGTGACGCGGAGGGTGCACTTACTCGGCTCTTTTTTTTTTTTTTTTTTTTTTTTTTTTTTTTTTTTTTACAATAGGGCAGGAGTGGCTCGTGAAGCGCACTTGCACGATTGTTTGGTAAACGAAGCGTGTTCGTCGCCTGCTGGATCGCAACGGAGCTAGGCGGAATAACGCTTAAGATGCATGGAATTCCATGCGCGAGGGACAGCTTCACCGGTTGATGTCTCGAGACGGTAAACCCCAGGTTTGATTACTTGTGTGATTCTGTATGGCCCCTCCCAATTAGTTCCAAGCTTGCCGGCCTTCCACTCCTTAGTATTCTCAAAGACTTTTCGAAGGACGAGATCACCTTGTTCAAGAGGGCGCGACTTGACCTTTTTGTTATAGTAGCGCTCAATCTGATGTTGGTAATTCTGGATTCGGAGTAGGGCTTGATCGCGGTGTTCTTCGATCGCGTCAAGTGCGTCGAGGAGCATACTTTGATTGAGCTCAGCGTGCTGAGGCATTCGTGATCTTCGGAGGCTGGTTACATTAACTTCGGCGGGAGCCATCGCTTCAACGCCGTAGGCCATGGAGAATGGGGTGCACTTAGTCGCGGAACGAGGCGTGGTGCGGTGAGACCAAAGGACACCGTCTAGCTCGTCGGCCCAGCAGCCTTTTTTCAAGTCTAGACGTTTTTTTAAGCCGTCGATGATCGTACGGTTGGACGACTCTGCCTGGCCGTTACTCTGCGGGTACCGCGGCGTTGCGGTGTTCAAACGGATTCTCCATTTGTCGCAGAAATCACGAAACTGATGCGAGATGAACTGTGACCCGTTGTCTGTCACAATCTCGTAAGGAAGACCGTGACGACAAAGGATATTGCGCCAGACAAACTTCTGAACTTCCTTGTCGGTGATGTTAGCGAAGGCTTCCGCTTCGATCCATTTGGTGAAGTAATCAGTCAGGACAAGGACGAAACGCTTTCCTCGTGAATTCGGCATGGGTCCGATGATGTCCATTGCCCAACGCATAAACGGATATGGTGCCGTAAGAGTGCGCAATTGCTCGGTGGGGCAGTGGATCGTGGGTGCGTGTCTTTGGCATTTATCACAGCGTTTGGCGTAGGATTCGCAGTCTGTGTTTAGAGTAGGCCAGTAGAAGCCTTGACTTCGGACTTTAAGTGCTAGGGCTCGTCCTCCAGAGTGATTGCCTGCCGCGCCTTCGTGATTTTCAGCCATGACTAGCCGCGTTTCATCGCCTGATATGCATTTCAGGAGGACCTTGTTGGCGTTCCAACGGTGTAGTTCGCCGTCGATGACGACGTAATGGGCACTGCGTGCTTTCAGTCTTCGCGCTAGCCACTTATCATCTGGGAGGGTGCCGTGTGCTAAATAGTTGATCAGATCGGTACGCCAGTCGGGGATTTCGTCTGATGAGGAATCGATGTCCATTTCGGCCGCAACAGCTACTGCAGAGACAGAGGAGGTACTCGCACCTTGTGCCGTGATGCTGGGGTTTTCGATCCGATGAATGGGAATTGTCCGCTTGATCTGATCGTGGAGCTTGCTCCCAAGGGCTGCCAGAGCATCAGCGCAGACGTTCTCTCCTCTGGGGACTTTGGTGAGTTCGAAAAATTCGAAGTCTTTCGTGAGGTCCTGAACAAGCTTGAGGTAGGCGTCCATTCTTGCATTATGAGCATCGTACTCGCCGTTGTACTGACTGGCGACGAGCTGGGAGTCGCAGTAAGCACTGAGGCGTTTGGCTCTGACGGCTTTGGCGAGGCGTAACCCTGCAAGTAGGGACTCGTACTCAGCCTCGTTGTTGGAAGCGGGAAAGCCGAAGCTAAAAGACTGTCTTATCAGTTCGCCGGTTGGGGATTGGAGCTGAACGCCGGCGCCAGACCCTTTATTGGTCGAGGAGCCGTCGACATGCAGGATCCAATTGCGAGACGACACGGCAAGATCCTGCTCGAGTTCGGGTGTGAGTTCGATCAGGAAGTCAGCGAGGACCTGGGACTTGGCTGCTGTCCGGTTCTTGTATATGATGTCGTGCTCGCTGAGCTCCATTGCCCACTTTGTTAGTCGCCGAGAGTGGTTGGCGTTCTGCATGACTGTTCGGAGGGGTTGATTGGAGAGAACTTCAACCGTGTGAGACTGAAAATACGGGCGGAGTTTTCTCGCTGAATGTACCACCGCAAGCGCCATTTTCTCGAGTGTGGGATAGCGGGTTTCGGCTTCTGTCATGCGCTTGCTCGTGTAGAAGATCGGTTTCTGTTCCCCCCGATCTTCGCGTATGAGGACGCTGCTGACGGCGATAGGCGTGACGGCGATATAGAGGGTGAGAATGTCACCCGCTTCCGGTTTCGAGAGGACAGGAGGGGTAGTCAAATATTGCTTCAGCTGGCCAAAGGCTTCCTCACACTTGTCGTCCCAAATGAATCGTTTGTTTCCCCGCAACAGTTCGAAGAAAGGAAGGCACTTGTCGGTAGATCGCGAGATGAACCTGTTGAGCGCTGCTATGCGGCCGGTGAGACGTTGCACTTCTCGGCTGTTCTTGGGGCTTGGGAGATCGAGGATCGCCGATATCTGTTTAGGATTAGCCTCAATTCCTCTCTGGGTGACGATGTATCCGAGAAACTCGCCGGACATAACGCCGAACGTGCATTTAGCCGGGTTCAGTTTCATACCGTACTCGTTGAGCGTTGTGAAGCAGTCTTTGAGGTGCGAGAGATGATCCTCGGCTCGGAGCGACTTGACTAGCATGTCGTCGATGTAGACTTCCATAGTGGAGCCCAGTTTGTCGGCGAACATGCGGTTGACAAGGCGTTGGTAGGTGGCTCCCGCGTTTTTAAGCCCGAAGGGCATTACCTTGTAGCAGTATGTACCTCTGTCTGTTATGAACGCCGTCTTCTCGCGGTCATCAGGATGCATCATTATCTGGTTGTACCCGGAAAATGCGTCCATGAACGTCAATAGGGCGTTACCAGCAGTCGACTCGACCAAACGGTCGATGTGTGGGAGAGGAAAACTGTCTTTTGGACAAGCCTTGTTCAGATCAGTAAAATCGACGCAGACTCGCCACTTTCCGTTCTTCTTTTTGACGACGACGGGATTAGCAAGCCAGTCGGGGTATTTGACTTCCATGATGGAGTCGGCGGCGAGTAAGCGGTCCACCTCGTCGTTAACTGCCTTTGATCGTTCAGGTCCTAGCTTTCGGCGCTTCTGGCGGATAGGCTTAAAGGTCGGATCAACGTTGAGCTCATGGGAGGTGATTGCTGGGTCGATCCCTTTCATATCGGAAGTAGTCCAGGCGAAGGTAGAGACGTTCTGGCGGAGAAACTCGGCGAGTTGCTGCTGCATATCGTCCGGTAGGGATGCGCCGATGCGGATCACCTTGCTAGGATCGGTATCATCGATCGGTATCTCTAGCACCTCTTCTTGCTGGGGAAACACCTTCTGCAGAGGGTGTGCAACGGTGTTGACATGCGACGTCTGTCGCTGTAACTTTATAGTCGCGATTAATAGATCTCTAGCAGCCTGCTGATCGCCTCGTAGTGTTCGGATCTTTCCGTCTTCTCCCGGAAACTTCACGCATTGGTGGTAAGTTGATGGGATTGCTCGCATTGAATGCAGCCAAGGGGTGCCGAGGATCGCGTTGTAGGGGGCTTTAGAATCGACGACCGAGAACTTAACGGTCCGGGTCGTGCCACATACGTACACTGGAAGGCGAATGGTGCCGATCAGGGCTTCGGATGAGCCGTTGAAACCTGTGAGGGAGCGGGACGATGGCTTCATACTTCCAGTGTCGACGCCCATCTTGTCGAGTGTGGCTCGGAAGATCAAATCGACCGAGCTGCCGGTGTCGACGAGAATTTTGGTGACTTGGCAATCACCGATTCCGAGTTCGACGAGGAGAGGGTCGTTATGCGGCATGTGGATGCCGAGGGCGTCGTCGGGCGAGAAGGTGATTTGATGATCGTTCTCGGGTTTTGTCGGCCATTTACGCGAGGATGTTGCCTGACGACGGTAGTCTTTGATGGACCTGACGGAGTCACCGCAGGGCGGGGATCCACCCATGATGACGTTGATGACGTTGTCTTTGTCTTGGTTGGAGTTCGGAGTTCTCGAAGCTTCGAGCTGACTTCGCAAATCTGGTTTCCTAGAATTGAGCTTTTCTCGCAAGTCTACAGGGCGGGGCTTCATGGGACTTGGGTTGTTCAACCGGCGAGTCTTGGAGGAGTTGATCCTCTCGCGCAGATCAGGGGTGTGATCGACCGTGACTGCTGCTGCTTTCTCCTTTCGCTTGAGGACGTTCCGTAAGTCGCTCGATGATGGGCGGCTTAGCTGAGTGCGCAGGTCTTGAGGAGAAACTTGTTCAGGCTCGTCGACCGAAGATCCCAGTTGCGTTAAGACGACGTTGATACGTCTTCTCGCTCTTGAGGGTTCGTGATCGCCAGTGTGCTTGGGGGACCTTCTGAAAACAGTCTCGACGCGGCGCCGGTTTCTTGGTGATTCCTCGTCGCTGGACGAGTTCCCCTTTTCCGGTGATGCTGGAGTTGCTTCTTCAGGTGTTGCTCGCCTCTCTTGCTGAGGAGCTTTACCTTGCGACTTGCTAGTTTTTCTATCCTTGTTCTTGCTCCAGCTCGTAGGTCCCCGGGCCCTAGGTTTCGGAGGTTCGATTTCGAGTTTCCCGTTCGCGACAGAAGTGAGAAATTGTTCGAAGAGCGTTTTACATTCTCTGGTGTCATGCGACTTAGCGTTGTGGTAGTCGCACCATTTCTCGGCTCCCGGAGGCCGAGAACTAACTGCTGCGGAGGAATCCGGCGGTTTTCCGTCGGTTTCGCGGTTGTAGACGTTCCAGCCTTTCTCTCGCACGACAGTTGTTGACGCTGGGGAGCCCTCTTCGTCGACAGCATAGACGAAATTCCTCTTTTGAGTTGCTTTATCGCCTGACGAGTGCTGTCGCGGTTCATGTCGACTATCCGCGTTTTTTACGACGGCTTTGTCGGACGCCGCGGCTTTAGATGCGTTCAGCTTGCCAATAAGGGCTTTCGTATCCTCTTCCATGCGGATAAAGTTGTGAGAACGGGCTATGGCGTCGGAAAGAGACGTTGTAGGGTTCCTGTAGAGGTCATCACGGAAAACGGAGTGGACATACAACGTGTTCTTAAGCGCAGCGACCGCGACACTGTCCGGCAAGACGACCTTCGAAACTATGGCCTTGAACTTTTCCATGAAGCTGCGCAAGCTTTGGTCTTTTCCTTGGGTAAGGTTGAATAGATCGGATACTGTCGCGTCTTCCTGAGTGAACATGATGTAGTTCTTGAGGAAGGCGGACGACAGGTCGTGAAAGTCTTTGATAGAGTTCTCGGCGAGGCCGGTGAACCAAGTAAGAGCTGGCCCTTTCAAGCTTTCAACGAAAAGTTGACAGTAGCCGGCATCACGTTCTTCGTCGGAGAAATTCGCGCGGCGTACGGCGATGTTGAAAGACGTGATGTGAGTCGTTGGGTCAGTCAAGCCTTCGTACGTCGGCAATCGGAGCTTCTCGATGTGTCGTAGTCTGACGCCGGTTATCGCGGGTGAGAACGGTGTTCGGAGGGTGTTCGCCAGAACGCGCTCTATCTGCGGGGCAGAGGTGGTGACGCAGTGTATCTTGGAGTTGATGTCCAGGAGCGACTGTTTGAGCGCTGCAACTTCGCGAACCATCTGTAGATCTGGGTTCGTAGGGGTGAAAGGCGCGGCGTCTGGGTTGAGAGTGCTGGGAGGAGCGCCTTGGTTCGTCGGGTTAGCAGCTATGTCGCTGGCAAACAGTTGTCTGCGAATGGTATCAGTGGCTGCGTCTGGAGCGCCGGCGAGAGGAGCGAGCAGCGCGGCGATTGCGGCGATTTGCTCGGTAGCTGCCTTTTGAGCGGCGTCTTGTCGGGCGAAACGCTCCATGATGGTATCGACAAAAGCAGGGGCTATCGGGATAGCCGTGACAGGGGTTGGGTTCGGCGCGTCGTGTTCGTCGCCGGAAGTGGAACCTTCGGGGTTCTGACTCATCTTTGCTAACGTTACTTTGCTAGCCCCACGGTGGGCGCCAACTGTTAGAACCGAGTTCGGTCGAAACTAGTAAAGAGAAGACGAAGAACTCGTCTGTGGGTTTAACAAAGACGTTTTATAGATGAAGTTATCAGGACCAGGTTACAGTGGGAATGTAAAGAAGAAGACAAGACGGAGCTCGAAGAGCTGGCTGGAAAACAATACAAGATAACGGATAGAGATGAGAGAAAACCCTAGATCTAGCCGTCTTGTGAGTGTGTAAAAGTGTCGATCCCCTCTCTCTAGCACCTCCTCCTTCCTTTTATAGATGACTCTGCCAGTTCGCCCTAGGATTCGCTGTCCCGTATGGGCTTTAGTCGATAGGTCGGTTAAATGGGCCGTTGCCCTTTGGTCGCCAGGTCGACTAGAAGTCCTCTTAGTGGGCTGTCTTTTAGGCCTGTCTTCTGTGGATCGACAGGTGATGTGTCATCGTTCGCCGGGCCTTTGGAGGGATACAATCTCCCCTCTACAGTAATTACATTAATAAGGGGTAAGTATGTAATTAGGCAGAATGTCCATCACCTCCTCAGCTCCTTCCTTCCTTCCTGTGTCTGGTTTCCGAGAGGGAAAAAAAAATCAGATCTGCTTAAAATCCCCAAATTCAATTTCAAATTTCGGAACCCTAGATTTTTCAATTGGGTCCGTACATCTCCAATCCGCCACCGGGATCGAAACCCCTCGAATTGGATGGGCGATTTCAACCTCGCTCTCGTGATCGTCGCGATCGTCGTCTGCGTCATCGTCTTCATCTCAAGCATCTACCTCCTCGTTAACTACCAGCACCCGGACGATGCGAACCAGGCGTATTTCCCCAAGTTCGTCGTCGTCTTCGGCCTCTCCATCGCCATGATATCGATTCTCATGTTGCCGGCCGACGTGGCGAATCGTCACGCTTGTCGTCACGCGATTTACAACGGCGCTTGTAACCTCACGTTGCCTATGAAGGATCTTTGGCTTGCTGTTTACATCGTTGACGCTATCCTCGTCTTCTTTGTTATCCCTTTTGCTATGTTTTTCTATGAAGGGGACCAGGAAAAGTTCGTGTCTTTCGATGAAACTAATCACTTTCTTTTGTTGTCGTAATTTTGTTTTAATTGAATGTTGATGAATGTGTTTTTTTTCTTCAGGACTATGGGGAAAAGGATTAAAAGTGCCTTGCTTTGGGTTGTAAGCACGGCTGTTGTTTGTGCTCTGGTGCTCGGTATCTTATACGGTTGGTTGCTCCTCTTTTATCAGCTCTTCTCTC